>NC_061115.1:8140421-8162783 GCF_002878395.1 Capsicum annuum | reverse complement strand
ATAGGCATAAACATTGCATAATTGAATTTTTTTCGCGAAAACGAAAACAAACAAACAAAAGAAAGACGTAACCTCATAACATTAGATGAAAGAAAGAAACAAAACATGCAATGACTTTAGGACCGCTTTAAAAACTAAACAACAAATACAAAAGAACATTCTAGACCCCTAAGACGACATACGTGAAATTACTGATAAAGACCCTAATACCAAAACAACTTAACTCCTGCTTAAAACTGATGCCACCCTACAATCACAGAAACATAAAAGACTCAAGCCAAATAAAGATAAGAAAATGCTCTTTCAGACTGGTGCTCTGCATGATGACCCTGGCTGAGATGGACCTGCCTGTGAAGTTCTCTTTCTCCCATTTAAACTTTGTAGCATATCCTGTAAAGACACTCTGATATTAGGGAGGAAGCTTTGGGCCCGTATTCCTGCCTCATGAGGAGTGCACTTGGAAAGATTATTCTGACACCTTTCTATCGTCTTGAACAAATCTGCTAACTGAACTCTCAGTGTTTCTGCTTTGGACCCCGCATTTTCATTCTGATGGTCGTCTACTATGCATTTTTCCTGTATTCTCCCTCTAAGTTGCGCTAGTAAGCGTTGACTGATACCCCGAGGGACAGATTGAAGCTAGACCCCATATCCCTGAGTGTACCCCGGATTATCCAAACTTTCTTTGAGGGTGTCCACACCTAGCTTTGTTGCATGCTTCCAAAACTGCTCGTATTTGCTTTCACCTAAGGCTTGGTCCTTGAAGTACTCAACATCCTTTAGAAGATCCACTGCTGCTGGCACGTCCTGCAGCCTACCCAACTGGCGCATTACCCTAGAAGGACTGTATGGTCTAGTGCAATTGAGCCCTAACATAACTAAAGGGAGCTGCGTCTGACAACCCAACAATATTATCTTTGGTCGAAGCCACAGATAAGTCCACAAAATGTTATCCCTGATTCTTGACTCAAGAAATTCAATCCAAGCGTCGACTCCCACGAGTAGCAAGAATTTATCCAAACGCAACATGGAGTCCATGGCTTTCACTCGATTGGGAATACAATGATCTACCATATCTAGTCTAACTAAAGAAGGTGCATGCAAATGCTCCATCATCCATAACTGCAATATCAGGTTACTGCCCTAAAAAAATCTCATTCCCCCCTTCACTTCAGTTAAAGCCTTATATATTTCTGTTAAGATCATGGGTATGAGAGTGAACATGCCCTTTTGATTAATGCCCTTGTCATTTTGATCCTTATGAAATAGGGCCATCACCACAGATTGCAAACGGGTATTAATACGTCTTTCTTCTAGTAGAAACACTAAAATGCCTAACAAAGCGAGGGTGAAAACTTCAAGACGCTTTCTCTCCCACTTCTCCTTAGTCATATGAAATTCATCCCAAAAGCAATCAAAACCTTTTGAGGGCCCGAATCTAGCGAACAAAAAATCTAAGGAAACCCACGAATCACTTAAATAACCCAAACGCATACCCTAACTTTTTAAACCACAAGACTGCAAAAATCTCACGCCAGTATGATTTCGTGCTCGGATCATATCCTTCTCGATATAAGGCAAATGCAACAAACCGGATATTTCTGCCAAAGTAGGAGTCATTTCACATTCCCCAAACCTGAACACCAAACTACTTGGATCCCAAAAGGTCAACAAAGCCTCTATTAAATTTGGACGAGGGGTAACATGCAGAAGTTCCGTAAGATCACCTAATATTTTAATCAGTTTCTGCTGATCAACATAGTTAAACATTTCCCACCACTTGATTAACTTTTTGGGCACCTTGACAACCATCAGAACTCTAGACTTGGTGGAAAAATCCATCCTATAATAACACATAAGACGTTATCTCAAAAATTCGACAGGAGTAGAAGATTCCCAACCCTTGGGATTTTTTATGCAAGCATATGTCGATGGGACAGACCACATTCATGACTCCAATTTGTCGAACAGAAGTACTGAGCAAGATCAGTCTACTTGGATAACAACTCTAGATTACGGGGCGAGAGACCTAGGCTAATAACAAGAAAAAGGCCAACACAAAGATTACCGGACCCCTCGAGGTTGCCTACGTATCCCAACCCGAGGGAAGTGAATCAGGTATGCGTAGTTCATCCAGATTGGACACTTAATAATTAACTAATAAATTGACCCTAACTTAAGAGACAACCAAAAACAAATGAATGAAAACTTTTTGGATTTTCAATTAAGACTGACATCACCAATTATGAAAAAATCTTTTTGGTATTTTGTTTTTGACAAATAAGTAGAAAAGACGAACAAAACCCGCTTTTTTTTCATCATTTTTTGGTACTTTGAGAAGATAAATGCAAAACTTTAAAAAAATCCTTTTGAGTTTTGGATCGTGAAGAACAAAAGCCATAAAAAACAATAAAATAAACTACGACGCTCCTTTTGATTCAATCTTTTCAACTTACCTTTTTTCTTTTCTTTTTTTTTTTCTTTTTTCCAAATCAGTCCATCAAATGACCACATTACCCTTAAAGATGCAACAGTTAGCACGTAGGGATACTTTAGAGGTGAATCTCCTACAAAGGACCATGTGGGTCCCGCTAGGTCTCCGTATGATGCACATAAGCATGACCTAAAGGTTGACCTACGTTGTGGTTCACTAACAAGGCTGTTCGGGGGAGCGTATGGTCGATAGTGGCTGCTTTGCTTTCCACCTACTCCATAACACCGACGGCTCCCCCCCAAAAATAAGGGTGACTCAACTAGAGGTCGTATACAACACGTGTACTACGGACTTGTTACAGAAAGAAGGTCTGGGGGTGGACACATGATGACAGATATAAAAGCGGTAACACATAGGATAAATATTATAAACAAAGAGCACGAAAAACGCCCAAAAGTGAAAACAATAACACAAACAAAATCACAAACAATACTTATACACTCGTGATGTCAAACAAAGCCGATACGACTCCAAAAGATAGCTCGAATTCTGAAAACTTGTCATCATCCCCAGCAGAGTCGCTAGAGCTGTCACACCCCTTTTTCTAACCCCAGAAAAAAGATTCGGTTTTAAGTTTCGAAAGGGTTTTTATTATTAAGTGACAAAATAAAACGATTTATTTCGAAGAAGGATTGTTTTTACATTTGAAATCAGAGTCGCCACTTGGCATAATCTGGTGTGCCAAGTCACCACTGGAAAATCCTTTTCAAAACCATTTGACTCTTTAAACTGGTTTGCAAACAGAGATTCCGGTTAAGGAATTCTGTTGACCGAGGGGAAGGTATTAGGCACCCCTTGATCCCGTGGTTCGACCACGGTCGCTTAGTAGAGCGTATCGGCTAATTTGACATTACAAATGTATAAACCACACAAAAACACATAAAATAATCCATCAAACACATAAAACAAAACAAATCCAAGATACCTCGGGGCATTCCCCGGTGAATAAATATATACAGATACTTCGGGGCATTCCCCGGTGAATAAATAAATCCTATTCTAAATTAATTCTAGACTAATGCTCTACCCGACGCCTCGGGCCTTCATCACGAACATCCTCCAGGTACAAGATACCTCGGGGTATTTCCCGGTGAATAAATATATACAGACACTTCGGGGTATTCTCCGACCGAATGAATACATTTTTAGTGCGAGAAAATCAAATTATTCAACAAAATTTCAAACATTCCAAGGAATTTCCAACATTCAACCAAAGCTGTCAATTCTAAACATTCCACGAAAACACTTATTCCTAAATTTGCCTACCCAGCCTATATTCGCCTATCCAATTAGCGACCTAAAATAGTGATACTATCGAGTTCACTAACATTATTCATGCTTATTCCAAGTTGAACAAAAAGTAACAATAAAAACATCATTAACCCAAATTCATCATTTTATCAATCTCATAATTCCACCCCAATTTTCCTTTTATCAACCCATTAAAACATGATCAAACTCATTCCTCAAACCAACATAGCCGAATCACAAACGTCATGATCAACATCAACAAAAATCCAACCAAACATAATAACACCGCACATATTCACAACCCATTCAACACACCAAGATAGATAAAAAGAGAGCGGGTTAAGAAATGAAACTTTCGACAATCTGATCTTTGTTGATAATAAGAAAACCCAGACTTGGAATTTCGAATAGAACCTCAACGGCGACGAATCCAACTCGAATAGAAAAATAGCAATCTGAATTGAAGCCTCAAACGACCTCACAAGAATGAATTTTTCATTGGTAATAGTGCGATAATAAAGCCCGAACTCGAAATCTTCGAATGAAGAACCTCAACAAGGAACAAATCCAATCGATCAAACCCCTTTATTATATTTCTTATCAACCCAAACCAAAATCGCAAAGAAAACAAGAGATCTGCAATCAATTTCGCACTCTGCGATTGTTTGGTCAAAGAAACTGAAACGGGGGTCAGTTTTGGTTCATGTGTTTGATGGATTTGACGACGGAAATGGTTCTATTTGGGGTGAGTTTGGTGGGTTTTCACTGTTCCGTTCAACCTCTGTTTTCCTTCGCTCGTTTCTCTGTTACCTTCGTTTCTCTCTATCTCTTTCCGTTCAACATCTTTCTCCCCTCTCTCAATCTCTCTTAATTTTCTTCTCTCTTACGCTCAAATCTCTCCCTCTATATGATTTTCTCTCCGTCGATCTCGCATCTCCGATCTGTGCGTGTACCGATGTGTTTATGTGTATATTCCGTCTATGAATTGTGAGAGATGTGTATCTGCCTTCTTCACTGTATGTGTGATGTGAGTGAAGAAGAAAAGAAGAAAATGGGGTTGTGTGTATGTTCGAGAAAAACAATGGAGAACCTCCTCCGTATATGTTGTATTCCCTGTATGTATATAAAATGAAAACAAAAGGGTTCTTGGCCTCCTCCTCCCATGTTCCTCTGTGGGACCCCTTTTGGTGTATATCCTCTTTTCTTTTTTTGTCCAAGAAATGTGGGGGATGGGTGTTTTATTTTGATTGGATAGGTTGTTAGGATAAGATAAAATTAGTTAGGGGATTGTTATTTTTGTCATTTTGTGGAGGGGTTATCACACGGGTGAGGGTACACGGTAGGATAAGGTAAAAAATAGGTAAAAACGATATCGGGGAGGGACGAAATTAGGTGTCTACAATACAGATTATAAATAAATATTTTTAGGATAATATTTTTTACTTATATACCGAATAAATAAATTAAAAATAAAAAATTACTTATTTTTCTTGAAAATATTTTACTTAATATATTTAAGTATTCTCAATGAAATACATTTCCCTTCATCCAAAGTCAAATAAACGTTTCAAAATAAAAAATACCATTAAGGCACATGGGGTTGATTAAAACTAACGTGTCAATAATATATTGGCTTATAAATATATACTAATAAAGAAAATAAAATTAAAAAATGCATGGCATAATACAAGTTGCTTAGCATTCCATATTATTTCAGTATATAAAGAGAAGAAATTTTGCATGGATGATAAATGAGATAATAAATCAGGGGATTTTGGCTGTTTCTTACAAAGTCGAGAGATTAGTGAGAAATTCTTCTTTCATTTTCTTAATTGGTTGTATTATAATTTGATGTATATATGCTGTTAATTTATTTTGCTTATTAATTAGTTGTTGGTTATAATTAGGGAAGAACTAGGGGTGCAAAGGGTTCATTCAAAGTCTTCCGTCGAGAAAGTAAGCTAATTCTGGCATCATTATATATTAAAAAAACTTGGTTTTTACGCTCTTTGTCGGTGAAGTGGCATGCCAAAAGAAATAAAAAGATATACGACAACACGATATATAGGTAAAAGTTATTATTATGTATATGTATATGTATCGTAGATATTTAATTCCCTCGACTTATTCGTGTGTTTACTGTTTTGTAGTTTTTACACTTTCATATCAGCACATGGTATTTGTATTGGTAGTGGTGGGAATATACTCGATATGTTTGTTGTTGTACATGGTATTGGAGTATGTTAGACTACAAAATTCCCAATCGAATGGTCATCTAAATTAAAGACGGATTCAGAATTTAATTAAATTTATGGTGTCCTAATAGATATTTCAAGTTAATATCATAATAATAACTAAATTCCCAGTCAAAATATTCAGATATAAATGGGGTATGAGATATAAGAGTAGTTTATTTTGGGTTGCTGTGTTGATTATTTTCACAATTTTCATGTGTTTATATGCCCTAATTATATAATCTGCGCACACTATTTATCATTGTTGACATGAAGAACATGAAATAAAAAACCCAAATGCAATTTAGTTTTATATTGCTAGTTTCAAGGATTAAGTTGACATTATCACACCATCATAGCTAATTAATCCTAATTAATTAGTACTATTTGTTATGAATTGTACATTATATATCTTAGCCTTTAGATTTTTTTCCATTTAGATTTTCCTTTTTCTTGTATGTTTAAATTCTTTTTAGGTTTGAGAAGTTCTTAGCAAATCAATTAAATCTCTGAATACTACAGATTAATGCTTACTTCGTTCCAATTTAATTGTCTTACTTTCCTTTTGGTCCGTCTCAAAAAAGTTTTATTTAGTAAGTTTTCCAATTCCACAATCACAAAATTCAAAAGTATCTCTTTATTTTTTAAATTTTATGCTCAATCAAACTAAGACGTTTTACTAGGACGGAGAATTAATGTACAATAATGTCTAAAGGAGTATTAATCAGAGCAAGAAAACATGAAGTTAAAAGTATTTAATATGGTTGTAATTTGTAATCACCTATGTTGCTCGCACTCTTCAAAAAGTAATGAACTTTTGGAGAATCCAACACGAGTGTGGCATCAAAAGTGAAAGTCCGTGCAAATTAGGTAATCACAAGAAAATATCTTTTGCTCGTAAGTGAGAAAAGCCATTTTTGCTCGAACAAATAACTTTCTGCTCGGATGGTAAGCACCCCTCACTTCTAACTCAAAGGTTGTGAGTTTGAGTCATCAGGAGAGTAAAAGAGGTGAGAGCTCATGGGGGTGGGGGGTAAAAAAATGTCCCTCCTTTCTCAAATTCTCGAGGGTCGGGGGTCGGGGGTCTATCGGAAACAACCTCTCTACTTCATCTGAGGTAATGGTATGGACTGCGTACACTTTACCCTTCCGGACCCTACTTTATGAGAATACGCTGGGTATGTTGTTGTTGTAAATACTAAAGCAAGAGAAATGATTCTTGATAGAGTAGTAGAACATTTACTAACATATGGTGCAAATGGTGGCATTTTCTGTTTTCTTGTTCAGAGAAAAATGGTGATAAGAAAAGTGGATTTTCAATCAGATACAGTCACGAAACCAACAGAATCAATGCGCGAAGCAATGGCCAACGCGGAAGTGGATGATGATGTCTTGGGATATGATCCAACAGCGCAGCGTCTTGAAGCAAAGATGGCAAGAATCATGGGCAAAAAAGCAGGACTATTTGTTCCTTCAGGCACAATGGGCAATCTTATATGTTTTCTTACTCATTGTCAAATTAGGGAAAGTGAAGTGATTCTTGGTGATAATTCACATATTCATGTTTATGAAAATGGAGGGATTTCGACTAATGGTGGTGTTCATCCAAGGACAGTGAAGAACAATGAAGATTGTACAATGGATCTTGATTTGATTGAAGCTGCGATTCGTGATTCTAGCTTTAAGATACTTTATCCGACTACTGGGCTCATTTGCTTGGAGAATTCACATGCTCGGTAAGTAAACATTATATACTCGTATATCTCCAAGAGGCAGAGGTAAAGTCTGTTGGGTTCATAGTAATGAAAGGGTGTGAATGGAAAAATAGAGAGTAAAAGGGTGGAGGAAAGGAGACACTAAAAATGGAAAGTGTACTCCCAAAATGGCAAGTTTACTCTTTCTCCCACATTGGTGGAAGAAGAGAACTTGAGAGTGTTTATAATGAGAAACACTAACTCCACATGAAAAATTAGGCAAGAAATAAATGATGTCTCGCGCCGCTATCGTCGCTCGCTTGACTTGGATTTGGATTTGGAAAACGATCGATGAGATCTATCTTTTTTATGCTTCTGTTTGAAACTCTTGCACTGTTTCAGATTGTTGCTTCTATTACAGAAGATTACACAGTTTCAGAAAGTTGCAATTCTTCAACGAAAATACACACTGTTTCAAAAAAATACTGCATTGTTTTAAATGAATAGACATGCATTTTCAGGAAGAGTCACACACCTCTATTATGAACCCATGCTTTTCAAAGGGGCATCTAGTGGCTATATAAACCTGGTTTCATCCACAGGTTTATGACATAGAAATACTGAAATTTTCAGATTACAAAACATTTTTCTTGTCTTAAAAATACTCTAAGTATGATCATTCAAAACGTGAGTGTGTTCGAAGAATCCACCTATTTGAGGTACCCCTATAGTCGGATTGAAGGTCATTTTATCCTGGGAGGAAGATTTCATAACCTCGGGTATAGTAAGGGAAATTATTCCTTAAGAAAAGTCTGTGAATTCGGACGACATGGCCTTAAACATTTCTGTTTCATCTTTATTTTCTTAAAGATAAATACACCTCTTGGAAAGGTCCTTTTGATCTTGTGTTGAGGGTATTTAAAACTTCATTGTGTTCTTGTTCATACTTGAACACGAGTTGAAGTTTTTGTTCTGTTATACAGATTCTAGTACCCGTATTGTGAAAAATAACAATCTTAAGGAATAACTTTACAAAATCTGTATTGCTTGTTTTTAGAGATTAAAGCTTAGGCTTTCTACTCCGATTGAATTTAACTAGTGATTAAAAGACATAAAATCTTCATCACAAGTTAAGGTTCACTCGATTGATGATTCGAAGTAATAAAAACTTTATCGTTAACTAGAAACAAGAAGAAGAGTTTCAAGTTACTTAACTTTATAAATAATATTCTGAAAAATACTAAGTTTTCAATCTTGTGGTGACAGGAAAAATGACAACTGAAAGTCAAATGATGGATGCGACAACGTCTATGGGGGCAAATAATATTGCCACATCAAGTCGCACAAATGCTCCGCCAATGATGGCACCGGCGGAAAAGCCCGAAAAATTTTCTGGCATTGACTTCAAGCGGTGGCAACAAAAGATATTCTTTTACCTCACCACTTTATGTCTACAACGTTTCACTTGCGAAGACGCTCCCGAGGTACCCGAGGAAACCTTGGACAAAGACCGCTTCATTATTGTAGAAGCTTGGAAACATTCGAATTTCCTTTGCAGGAACGATATGCTGAGTGGTTTCTAAGACGACCTCTATAATGTCTATAGTGGAACCAAAACATCAAAGGAACTGTAGGGGCACTTGAACGAAAATATAAAATGGAGGATGCGGGAATTAAGAAATTCCTTGTTGCACGGTTCTTGGACTTCAAAATGATTGATAGCAAATCTGTTGTCTCTCAAGTACAAGAGTTGCAAGTCATCATACATGATCTCCTAGCAGAAGATTTAATTGTGAATGATGCTTTCCAAGTAGCAGCGATAGTTGAGAAGCTACAACCTTTGTGGAAAGACTTCAAAAACTACTTAAAGCATAAACACAAGGAGATAACCGTTGAAGATCTTACTGTCCGACTTCGTATTGAAGAGGACAATAAAGTTGCCGAGAGAAGGTCAGAGGGAAATTCTACAAGGAGCACATATTGTAGAAGATGGCCAAAACAACTCGAAGAAAAGAAAGAAAGATGAACATGGAAGCAATCAACCCAAGAAAAAACTCAAGAAAAAATGTTTCAATTATGGCAAAATTGGTCACAAGTCCACAGATTGTCGAGCCTCGAAGAAAGGCAAGAAAAAGGACCAAGCAAATATGATTGAGTCCAACAAAGAATATGATGATTTGTGTGCTATGTTCATGGAATTCAACTTGGTGGGGAATCCACGTGAATGGTGGATGGATTCTGGTGCCACACGTCATGTTTGTGCAAACAAAGAGTTGTTCTCGTCATTTGCTCCAGCTCAAGTAGAAGAAATGCTCTACATGGCCAACTCCACTACTGCTAAGGTGGAGGGAATAGGAAAAATTTGCTTAAAGATGACTTCCGGCAAGGTCTTGACACTAAACAATGTGCTATATGTTCCGGAGTTACATAGGAACTTAATTTATGTTTCACTCCTAGATAAGAACAGATTCAAATGTGTAATCGTTTCTGAAAAAATTGTAGTTAGCAAAGGAGAAATGTATGTAGAAAAAGGCTATCTCACGGAGGGCCTTTGTAAGATGAATGTAATGACTGTTGAAATGAATAAAAGTTCGAATTCGTCTTATTTGCTTGAGTCTTATGATTTATGGCATGAATGTTTAGGCCATGTTAATTATAAAACGTTACGAAAACTGATTAACTTAGAAGTTTTGCCTAACTTTGAGTGCAATAAATCTAAGTGTCAAACGTGTGTGGAATCGAAGTATGCAAAGCATCCTTATAAGTTCGTTTAAAGGAATTTCAATCCCTTAGACTTAATACACACTGACATTTGTGATATGAAGTCAACACCATCTCGTAGTGGGAAAAAGTATTTCATAACTTTTATTGACGATTGCACTAGATATTGTTATGTCTACTTGCTAAATAGTAAGGATGAAGCAATAGATGCGTTTAGGCAATATAAAACTGAAGTTGAAAATCAATTAGACAAAAAGATCAAAATGATAAGAAGTGATAGAGGCGGAGAATATGAATCTCTCTTTGCGCAAATATGTGTAGAGAATGGAATAATCCATCAAACTACGGCCCTGTATTCACCCCAATCTAATGGAATTATGGAAAGGAAAAACCAAACTTTGAAAGAAATGATGAATGCCTTACTTATAAGTTCTGGTTTATTGCAAAACTTATGGGGAGAGGCTATCCTTACGGCCAACCGTATACTCAACAGAGTTCCCTATAGTAAGACACAATCAATTCCTTACGAAAAATGGAAAGGAAGGAAACCTAATTTGAAATATTTCAAAGTGTGGGGGTGTCTAGCGAAGGTTCAAGTTCCTATACCTAAAAGAGTTAAGATAGGACCTAAAACAGTGGACTGCGCGTTCATAGGATATGCTAAAAGAAGTAAAGCATGTCGATTTTTGGTTCATAAATCCGAACATCCAGATATTAGTGAAAATACGGTAATTGAATCAGACAAAGTTGAATTCTTTGAAATTATTTACCCGTATAAAATTAGACACAAACAGTCTAGTGGAGGATCTAAACGACCTCGAGATGAACCAAATAAGAATGTACATAATGAAGAAAATCCAAGACGTAGTACACGTCAAAGAACGTCAACTTCATTTGGATCGGATTTTGTAACATTTCTCCTCAAATATTTAAAGAAGCAATGTCTTCGTCAGCCTCATCCTTTTGGAAAGAGGTAGTCAATAGTGAGATAGATTCAATCTTAAGCGATCATACATGGAAATTGATTGACCTTCCTACCGGAAATAAACCTTTAGGTTCTAAATGGATCTTCAAAAGGAAAATGAAGGCGGATGGTACTATTGACAAATACAAGGCAAGACTTGTAGTAAAAGGATTCAAATAGAAGGAAGGCTTTGATTACTTTGATACATACTCGCCAGTAACAAGGATAACCTTGATTCGAATGTTAATTGCCTTGGCGGTGGTATATGATCTTCAAATCCATCAAATGGATGTGAAAACCGCATTTCTAAATGGAGATTTGGAGGAAGAAATATACATGGAACAACCTGAGGGATTTGTGGTTCCAAGAAAGGAAAACAAGGTGTGTAAACTTATCAAGTCATTATATAGACTAAAGCAAGCACCAAAATAATGGCATACGAAGTTTGACCAAACCATGTTGGCAAACGGATTCAAAATAAATGAATGTGATAAATGTGTTTATATTAAAGACACTCCAAATCACCAAGTCATTGTATAATTATATGTAGATGATATGTTAATCATCAGTAGAGACATTTCTGACATAAATGCAACAAAATAAATGCTCGAGAGCAAGTTTGATATGAAGGACCTTGGAGTCGCAGATGTTATCTTAGGTATAAGAATCCATCGAAATCCACAAGGGTTGGTATTGTCACAGTCTCATTATATCGAAAAGGTACTTGACAAGTTCAGGTATATGAAATTCGGTATTGTCAAGACTTCATTGGATGCGAGTTTTGCACTTCGAAAGAATGAAGGTGAAAGTGACTCGCAATTGGAGTACGCAAGAGTATTGGAATGTTTAATGTATATAATGAACTGTACACGACCATACATAGCATGCGCTATCAGTAAATTGAGTCGGTACACGAGTAATCCCAACAAAACTCACTGGATGGCAATAAAAAGAGTTTTGGGGTATCTTAAATACACTCAAAATTATGCTTTGCATCATAATAAAAATCCTGCGGTACTTGAAGGATATAGTGATGCAAATTGGATCACCGGATCAACGAAGTAAAATCCACAAGTGGATATGTATTTACTATCGGTGGAGGAGCAGTTTCTTGGAAATCATCTAAATAGACTTGTATCGCTCGTTCTACAATGGAATATGAATTTATCGCATTAGATAAAGCCGGTGAAGAAGCAGAATGGCTCCGAAATTTCTTGGAAGATATTCCGTATTGGCCCAAGCTAGTGGCACCAGTATGTATACACTGTGATAGCCAAGCATCAATAGGTAGGGCAGGAAGCATGATGTATAACGGTAAATCTCGTCATATAAGACGAAGATATAATACCGTTAGAGAACTTCTCTCTAGTGGAATTATCACTGTAGACTATGTAAAGTCGAAGGATAATGTGTCGGATCCACTTACAAAAGGCCTATCTAGATAAGAAGTAAAAAGGACATCCAAGGGAATGAGTTTAAGGCCTAGGACAAGTCAGCATGACGGTAACTCTACCTAGCAGAATGGAGATCCCAAGAGATAGGTTCAAGGAGATCAAACAAAGTTGTGTCTGACAGGTTCAACATTGTCAATCACCCAACCCATTCTCATGATGTAGACAATGTATAGTAAACAAGGATAAGACTTAAGGTGAAAAGTCTTTTAATGATTATCTAAATTTGGCAGATTTGACTAAATAGTTTAATCTACAGGATTGAACGTTTAGAAATCACCTATGTATGGGTGAAGTGGAAGCCGCTTCAAAGAGAATGTTAGTAAAGGCCTATTCTCTAAGCTCTTATGAAAATCGGGACGTGTTTATGGCTGAAAAGAACAAAACCGTAAGAACCATAAACGGTAAAAGGCTGGTTGTGTGACATGTGTTGTCTAGGTGTACATTAAAGATCGACGGTTCAAAGATATCAAATCTACCGATTGACCAAGTGCATCCGATGAATTTTCACTACAAAAAGTTCAAAGGGAAACCCACTTATCCAGATGCAATCAGTCTTTGCTTGATGATCACATACTTGTCCGTAAAATTTTTACGAAAAATAGTCATTCCCCATTCATGTGGTGTATTGTTGGGTTCATAGTAATGAAAGGGTGTGAATAAAAAAATGGAGAGTAAAAGGGTGGAGGAAAGGAGACACTAAAAATGGAAAGTGTACTCCCAAAATGGCAAGTTTACTCTTTCTCCCATATTGGTGGAAGAAAAGAACTTGAGAGTGTTTATAATGAGAAACACTTACTCCACATGGCAAGTGAGGCAAGAAATAAATGATGCCTCGCGCCGTCGTCATCATCGCTCGCTCGGCTCGGCTTTGGATTTGGATTTGGAAAATAATCGATCGATGAGATCTATCTTTTTGGACAAAATTTATTTGAAAAAAATTTTCTGCACTGTTTCGGCCTCCGTTTATATATATACACGCAGTAACAGTGTTTCAGAACTGATGCGTCTGTTTGAAACTGTTGCACTGTTTCAGATTGTTACTTCTATTACAGAAGGTTGCACTGTTTCAGATTGTTGCTTCTGTTACAGAAGATTGCACAGTTTCAGAAAGTTGCAACTCTTCAACGAAAATACACACTGTTTCAGTGAACCAGTGCACTGTTTCAGAAAAATACTGCATTGTTTTAAGTGAATAGACATGCATTTTCAGGAAGAGTCACACACCTCTATTATGAACCAATACCACCTTTTCAAAGGGGCATCTAGTGGCTATATAAACCTGGTTTCATCCACAGGTTTATGACATAGAAAATACTGAAATTTTTAGATTACAAAACATTCTTCTTGTCTTAAAAATACTCTAAGTATGATCATTCAAACCGTGAGTATGATCATTCAAACCGTGAGTGTGTTCGAAGAATCCGCCTATTTGAGGTACCGCTATAGTCGGATTGAAGGCCATTTTATCCTGGGAGGAAGATTCCATAACCTCGGGTACAGTGAGGGGAATTATTCCTTAAGGAAAGTCCGTGAATTCGGACGACTTGGCCTTAAACATTTCTGTTTCATCTTTATTTTCTGAAAGATAAATACACCTCTTGGAAAGGTCCTTTTGATCTTGTGTTGAGGGTATTTAAAACTTCATTGTGTTCTTGTTCATACTTGAACACGAGTTGAAGTTGTTGTTCTTCCACAATACGGGTACGTAGAATCTGTATAACAAAGTCTATGTACATTGAGTATGTTGTAGTTGTTAGTATTGTAGTTCGTTTTAAAATGTATGTTTAACTATACTTATATTTTACTTTTCAGACATGTATTGTGCTCAACTCAAAAGTACTGGTTCTGCAGCTTCGTAGTTTCTTATTAGATCCTCTAATAACTCGACGATCATTCTTTTCTCGTCATTCACTCCTTTTCTGATGCAAGCCCTTAACACTGATCCTATGAATGCAGTTCAGGAGGCAGATGCCTTTCCGTAGAGTATACAGACAAAGTCGGAGATCTAGAAAAGAAATATGGTCTGAAGCTGCATATTGATGGCGCCTGTATATTCAATGCATCAGTTGTGAGTAACACATTTCTTGTTTGTTAAGTAAACAACATTCTATATGCAGTTGGTATTAGTGCCTACAACCAGTCAAATAATGGATCTATATGGTAGAGTGATTTTAAGTAGTTACAACCATAACAAAAATTCTAATTGATTTACACTGGGTATGTTGTTGTTGTTGTATTATTTGAGGTTTTAACTGGACTTATCTGTCTTCCAGGCACCCGGAGTGCCCGTTCATAGGCTTGTACAGGCTGCTGATTCAGTTTCGGTAAGTTGAGCCCTTTCTCTTCACTGTTTAGAGTCATTTCTGGTCCACTTTGAGTAAGGCAAAATACTATTTTATGTTCGGCATCTAAGGGACATTTATGTACAGAATTCTATCTTGATCATTTTGGATGACTAGATATACCTGTTTGAAATCTTGACGTTTTTGATGGTGTATAATGTTTATGGTTTAGTATTTTCGCTAAGTCCTGTAAGTCCTCTCAAGCAGAGAGGCCTTTAGAGTTCTGTGAACTTAATGCTTTGAGAAATCATTCCAATTAACTTTCTGCTAGGAGTCATCCTATACATTGTCGAAAAAGAGTTTGTCTCGAAAAATTTATGATATGGTATCAAATGTAAATTGTAAAGGAGTGGGCATGTCCACACATAGAGATATGATGATAATGAAATGCTGAGTTTAATGAAGTGGGATTCATATAGGCTATAGCCGACCCCAACTTGTTTGAGACTGAGCCGTATTTGTTGTATTCATATATGTCCCCCTCCATTTTGTAACTTTTGGTTGTAATGTATGACAAGTTTGTTAGTATACATCCTTTTTCCTCATTCAAGAATCCGCGCAGACATGCTTATCTAAAGGTCTTGGTGCTCCTGCCAGATCTGTGATTGTTGGTTCAAGAGCTTCATTGTCAGGGTAAGTTATGGATCATCAAAGAATCTGACTGTTCCTTGTATAGCAAAATTTATCCAGTGCTCATTATTTCCTTCCATTGCTAGGCGAAAATACTAAGGAAGACTCTAGGTGGAGGAATGCAACAGACTGGCGTTCTGTGTGCTGCTGCTTCTGTTGCATTACAAGAAAATCTTGTTAAATTGGAAGGCAATCACAGAAACACTAAGATTTTGGCAGGTACTAATATTTTTCTTTGAAGTTGATAAAAATGTATCATCTGTAACAACTTCAGCTTTTAGATGAGACAGTCGCGCACCTTCAACGACTAACTCTATTCATCTATCTAATAATTCCATTTTTACATCTCAGAGGAACTTAACAAAATCAGAGGGCTTAAAGTTGATATTGCCACTGTTGAGACTAACATTGTAAGTTTATTCAGTGCAACTGTTTTCATTTCAAATACTTCAGAAAGACCGTAGTTGAATTCTCATCCTTCAGAGACTACGAGTGTAATAAGAGCATCCGTCAACTAAGATCCTATTTTTTATTATCAAGGTATATTGTCATATACTTAAGGGATCAAAGATCAGTACAGAAGTGTGCAACACTTTGGAACAACATGGTGTATTTGTACTACCAGAAGGCCAATGAGGTGTGTTTTTGCCTTTTTCATTCTTCAATTCTAATGTCCAATCATGTCCACTCCTTTAGTTGATTGTAACAATACATGCTAAGCACCCCTCACGTTCAAGATTAGACATATGAAACACAGACAATGAATTGAGATGAGTTCGACTCTGATACCATAATAAGAAAATGAACCTTGGAGCAATAAGGTATGCTTTGCCTTCTCATTCTTCAAACCTAATGTCCAAGCATGTCCACTCTTTTAGTTGATTGTAACAAATAGGAGTCTAACATCGAGTAAACAATGAATTGAGAAGAATTTGGCTCATACCATAATAAAAAAATGAACTTTGGATCTAACTCAATCAAAAAACTGGATCATGAGTTGAGAATTGACCAAGAACATATAAAGAAGCACATTGCACCATCCCACAATGATCCGGGACACTAACAACACATGCATTTGCATTAGGGATACCGTTGAATACATTAATTTCAATATGGAATATATATTATTTCAACAAACATTAGACTTAAGTTCATAAATTTCAAAAATACAATAGGTTCAATGATCTAGCGATTGATTCATTGAGTTTATATCCTAGATCCGTGCAACCACAAAAGCTTTTCTGTACAAACATGTAACTTTTAAAAAATGCTTTCACAACTTATTGCAGAATCAGTTTTGTTGTACACCACCAAATTTCAGAAAGTGATGTGCATTATCCTATCTCTTGTGTTCGGATAAAGTGTTAAAAATTTATACATAAGCTACTGAATTCCCGTGAACTCGATATTCCTTTTTAATTTACTTGTTTTATTAAATTTCTGCAGCAAGCATTAGGTGGAATGACAGAAAAAAAATGGTGACACGCAGCATCTTATGTCTGTATACACAACTTCGTAAATTTTTGTTGCATCAAAGCCTTCATTATGTTCACCGTGAAACCAATAATTTCGTTAAGGGTGTTTAAAATGTAATATTATATATATGTATTAGGTGTTAAATGTATTGTTACTTAACAATAAAAAGTCAATTTTAAGTTATAACGATGAGATTCATGATTTATTTCATTGGGCCATTCGCAAGAATACCCCTACTTTGAAGTGATTTTTAATTTTTGTTCTTCAAATCAGTCGTCTTTCATTTTTGTCCGTCAACACTTTAAGTAAAAAAATGTTGCTGAAAATATGCTGACATCAAAAAAAAAAAAAAAAAATTATAAGGCAAAATTTTATATTTTCGTACCATAATATAACACAAGTATCTTACGAGGCATAACAAGTTACGTCGCTCAATTCCAATAAAACTTATACCACTAGCGGCATTAGTTCAGTTTACTATTCACTAGTTACGTCTTATAAGGATAACTTAGTTCCCACAACTTATATCAGTTTCATAACGTTTTGTCTTAAGAAGTTCATAAGTTATGTCTTTAGTTTCTAGAGAACTTATATCGATAGATACTACACAACTTATGGGAAAAGTTTTCTAAAATTATCCCTCGCAAAATTAGGTCATAGTTAATGATACTTTGACCCACAAATCTTCATTAAATGAGTAACATGCGAAAATTAGAGACCACCCTATTTGTGGTGCAAAAATTAAAGATGACCTCAAAATAGGGGCAATCAGTGCAAAAACTTACAATAAATCCTTATCATATTCAATATTAGCTCATTTTATTCTTTGCCCTAACATATTTGATGACTTCATTTACGGTGAATTGCGTTAAAATGAGCTAAACAATCAATCATAGCAACAATCAAAAAGGAAACTTAGGTAAATATACCCTTCGGTTAACTAGTGTTAGATTACGATCCCTACTAATTATCTATCTGTGGAACAAGTAAGTAAATGTGGTTCACAAAAATAACAGCTGAACACAGTATTTTTACGTGGAAAACATGCAACTCAAAAAAATATAAAAAATCACAACCTGTACCTCTACGTATTTATCCCAACTTTACTGTAAAAACAAATGAGATGAAAAAAAAAAAATAAGTGGAAAGAGCATGCAACACAGTGCCACCATAACACAACGGTCCTTCAAACATCCAAGTAGAAACACACTTATGTTTAAGGTCAAAAGTTCACACTCAAACTAAATACCAAACACTTACCATACAACCTCTCCCTCAACTACCTCAATCCCTCTCATGGCTTACCGCCAATGAACTCGAACAACAACAACAACAATCTACTCCCTCAAACACCCAAACAGTACAACTACACCATGTCGACTTCCTTCAACGCTACTCCAAATGCATTATTCAAACTCCGTCTCCAACGTGATGCCCTTAGAGTAAAATCCCTCTCCCTTCTCGCTGCCCTTTCCGCTAAGGATTTTAGTAGCTCCGTTATCTCGGGTCTTGCTCAAGGTAGCGGAGAGTACTTTACTCGTATTGGAATTGGCACTCCTCCTAAGTACCTTTACTTAGTTCTCGACACTGGAAGTGACATACTCTGGATACAATGTTTGCCTGTGAAAAATGTTACTGATCCAGTTTTCGACCCGAATAAGTCGTCTTCCTTTGCTACGCTATCATGTGATTCAACATTATGTCGTCAGCTTGATTCCCCGGGCTGTAATAACCACAACAAGTGCCTCTACCAAATCTCCTACGGTGACGGTTCATTCACCATTGGACAATTCTCTACAGAAACCTTAGAATTCAGGAAAACGAGCATTAACAGTGTTGCTTTCGGCTGTGGCCATGATAATGAAGGTTTATCCACCGGAGCCGCCGGTTTATTAGGTCTCGGCAAAGGTAAACTCTCATTTCCGGGTCAAGCCAAGCCGGTAACAGGTTCGAACAGAAATTCTCCTACTGTCTCGTGGACCGAACCGGTTCAGCTAAACCATCTTCGGCGTATCAACGATTACCCGAAATGCCATTTTTACGCCTCTCCTCACAAACCCAAAACTCTCCACATTTTACTACGTGGAGCTCATTGGAATCAGCGTCGGCGGCACGAAAGTCCCGGCGATCACGCCGGAGATATTCAAGCTTGACGCTGAAGGTAATGGTGGGGTGATCGTAGATTCGGGTACCTCAGTGACTCGGTTGACCCGACCCGGTTACGTAGCGGTTCGTGATGCTTTCAGATTAGGTACTAAAGATTTGAAAAGAGCTCCGGATTTCTCTTTGTTCGACACTTGCTTTGATTTATCTGGGAAGGCGAAGGTGAAAGTTCCGACGGTGGTTTTACACTTCGCCGAAGCTGACGTGGCATTTCCGGAGGCGAATTACATGATTCCGGTGAACGATGAAGGGAGATACTGCTTTGGATTTGCAGGTGCAAATAACGGGTTGTCAATTATTGGGAACGGGTCGTGTTTGATCTTGTGGGTAATCGGTTACGGTTTGCACCTCGTGGGTGTTCTTATTAAAAGAAATAACGGATGTACTATATGTGCGGAAATGGCTGGAGTACTTATTAATAAAATGAAAATATATTAGTGTCTGCTTACCGTTAAGTATTTTTTTTTTTTTAAATGAAATCTCTGAAAAGGTCGAGAGGGGATATGGTAGGTGTTTGGATGGATTTATTTTAAATTAAAAATAATTTTTAAGTTAATTTTAATTTTTTTTAAGTGTTTGAAAATTTAAAACTTGCTTAAATAAATTAAAATTTACTTTTTAAAAGCACGTTATTAGGTACTTATTTTTTATAATTAATTGTGTTTTAAACCACTAAAAGATATTTTTATTCCATAAATTTTTAAATTTTTAAATATTTTTTATTAAAAGAACTTGTGTGAGTACTTGTTATCAGTTTTTCTTAGCATAAGAAAACATCATGAAAAAATTAGATCTCTTCCTTTATCTTTAACTTATTATTTTTTGACATGATACACTCATTAAAAAAATAATTATTATATGATTGTTTTACCTTACTGTCTCTATTAATTAATTTTTAGGTCCCGTTTAATTATAAATTTTTTTTAAAAATTGACATATAATTTTTCATTATTTGATTACTATTTTTGACAAATAATTTAAATTCTCAAATACTAAAAAAAAAAATATTTGAACCAAAATTCATTTTCTGAATGTTTGGATGTACTTATTTTAAGTTAAAAATTGTTAATGATATTTGTAACGCTTAATGCTTGTATTCTTTTTTTAAAACTTTGAAAAAAAATTGATCGAACCCTTAATGCTTGTATTAATTGAATATTTTCACTTTTTGTATTTATGGTAAATTTAACTCTAGTTATATTACTACTTCTTTTGTATGAAACTTCTAACTTATAAAATATGCTTTTTTATATATTTTTCATCTTCTTTAATATATTTTTTAAAATTTGAACAATTATTATTGTACAACATATTAATTTCTCCAATAAAAAAATAACGCAACATTCGTATTCATCAATGTTTTAATAGTAATAGTCATTACTCAATCAACGAGTAATATATTTTCTAATTAAGAGTTTTTTTATCAAACAAATAGTATCATTTGTGATCAACTATTTATCTATTAATGTAATTATAATAATTAGTAACATATACATACATACATACATATATATATATATATATATATATATATATATATATATATATATATATATATATATATATTAATTTTAATTTGAATTATTTTAGAAATAAAAATTAATAACAATCAACTCTACATATTGTTAATAGTTTTAAGGGTATTTCAGATATTTTAATCAAAAAAATTCTTAAAAGCACTTATTTACCAAACATATTAATAATTTTTTTCAGTTTTAGTACTTTTATCCAAACACGTAACTACTTATTTTTAAAATAAGTTCAATACTTTCAAAAACACTTTTAAAGAACATTTAAAAAGTAGTTTTTTTTATGAGTAACTTACATAAATCCCGGATAGTTTCAGCAATATTACATAAAATCTCGGATAGTTTGCTAATTATATTTTATTTCAAAATTTTGAATTGGTGATACATACGTTAAGCAGTGATACATATGACTAGTGATACATATGTATATGTATCACTAGTAAATATAAAATTCAAGATTTTATGTAAATTTTTAAAATATTAAGGGATATTGTGTAATATGATGTCTTTTTTATTTTTTTATTCTATCCGATCAGGCCCACGAACTTTGCAGAAAAAGAGGAACATATCACATGCCTTTCGTTTTGTATTATGTGCTAATGATGTTGTCTTTTTGCTAATTCTTTTTTTTTTATGATCATTAGGAAAAGGGCTTGATTAAAAAGATTCTTGTTCAAGTGATGGAAAGTGAATTCCAGTACATTGGATAGCTAAATTAAATTTAAATGCTTTTCCAAATTTCTGTTTGCTATTTTTTTTTTTTTTTAATGAAAGAAAGATCATTAGGAAAAGGGCTTAAAGTGAAAATATCCTTCGTCAAGAAATGGAAAGTGTATATTTTAGTTCAGTTCAGCTTATGCATTGGATAACTACATTATACATATCTTTAATAAAGATTTGAGTCAATTTCTTATATTCTCACTCAACTTAGGAAAGTATCTTACTAAAATCATTTATCTTTTTTCTGTTCCAATAAAATCATTCAACTTTGTATATTTTCCTTATAATTAATAATTACTAAAATAATCCTTATTCTTTAAAAGAAAATAACTAAAATAGTCTCTTAAGTTAATTTTTGAATTGAAATGATCCATGTTCTTTAACAATATAAAATACTAATAACTTTTAACTATAAAAAATAGTGTGTATAATTTTAATTCAACTTCTGGTTGTAATATTAAAATATGTAGTCCATCAAAAAATATGATTGATACTTAGTAGTTCAATGCTAAGTTCAGGGGGTCATAGAACTCCCGCAAAGTATAAGTGTATAGTTAGGATTTGGGGTAAATGTTTGGGGGGACTTTTGACCATTTTCTTATTTATATCAATAAAATACAATTTCTATATATATATTTGTATTTTTAAACAATTAAAAATGAATAGTTATTTTTCTTTATACGAACAATT
>NC_061115.1:8131141-8137421 GCF_002878395.1 Capsicum annuum | reverse complement strand
TATATATATATATATATATAAGTGTTCATATAGAGAAAAATAACTATTCCTTTTTAATTGTTTAAAAATACAAATGATATTGTCAATTACGAATGCAAATACAAACAAATGAAAAAAATGCAATTATAAATACAAATATAATATACAGTCAACTTACGAAAATAAATATAAAATAGTTCTTTAGAAATACAAGCCCATCAATGAAAATAGAATACAAATACAAATACAAGCAAAATAAAATCACAAAATACAAATATAATGTGCAATCAACGATAAATTACAAATACAAAACAGTTCTTTAAAATACAAGTGCGAATTATATAAAATATACATGATGGTGCAAACTATAAAATACAAATACAAGTTTGAAGTATAAAAAATAAATACAAATACAATTATATTAATGAATACAAAATTATAAATGTTGGGTGAATATAAATCATATGCGATTATGATATTTTTGTTATCACAATAAACATTTAAAAATGAAAAAAGAAGAAAAAAGGAATAAAAAAAAAAGAAAAAAAGAAAGAGAACTAGAAGTTCGAGATAGAAGAGAGAGAAAAAGCGTAAAGAAAGAATTGAAGAAAAAAAAAAAGAATGAAAAATGAGAAAAGGAAAAAAAATGATGGTGAATACAAATACAATGAGCGATTATGATATTTCTGTCGCCATCCATGATTTGTACTCGACTTAGTCATTTTCTTCGAAAATATAAAATATAAAATACAACAACAAAAAAAAAGTAAAAACAAAAATAAATAAAAAATGCAAAAAAGAAAAAAAGAAACTAAAAAGGAAAAAAAATAGGGAAAAGGAAAGAAAAGTAGAGGCTTGAGATAGAAGAGAGAAAAAATGAAAAAAAAAAAAAAGAAATAGAGGCTATAGATAGAAGAGAGAAAAAAAAGAATCTAAAAAGGAAAAAAAAAACGAAGAAAAAAAAATAAAGAGAAGGTATGAATTGTAATTTTGAAAGTTAGATATTTCCATCATTATCCATGATTTGTACTCGACTTAGCCACATTCATCGAAAATATAAAAAAATATAAAATACAACCAAAAAAGTAAAAATAAAAATAAATAAAAAATATAAAAAAAAAAAAGGAAACTATAAAGGGAAGAAATAGGGAAAAAGAAAGACATGTAGAGGCTAGAGATAGAAGAAAAAAAAATAAAAATGAGTATGGGAGGAGGTGGGCGTGGGGGGTGGGGTAGTAGACATAAAACTCAAGTTGATATGCATACACAAGTTCTAAGTTTTTGTCTTTAAGGGGTTGTTTGGTAGAGTGTATTGAAATGTTAATGCATGCATTAGTTTAATGTATATTAGTAGTAGCTTATTTGGTATATCTTTTTACCCTATTTACAACTAATGCAAGTATTAGTTATACACTCTATTATATATTGAGGTGTGTATTATTAATACCTCAAAATCCATGGCATTAGTAATGCAATGGATCTAATGCATGCATTAACATGCTTAAAGATTATCACGACCCAACTTTTCAAGTCGTGATGGCGCTTACCATAACCCACCAGTAGGCAAGCCAACCCTGTAGTTCGGAACGGCTAGTAACGGACTACTCAATAACATAAGAAAATAAAAGCAAAATATATGAGATAAAGATCAATACATAGATGAATCCCAAAAGCAAGTGGTATCAGTACAAGAGCTTCTAAACATAATAAGAGTACAAAAGTGATATATCAAGGAGAAATACACTGATTCAACTTACCTCTAAATACAACTTAAAGGCTAGTCTAACATATAGGAGACAGATAAGTAACACTCCGAACGTCAGGAGCTCACTCTGAGTCTCCGAATCAGGGCTACTCCACACGATGCATACATCAACGACGATAACTCGTACTATGACCTGCAGGCGGCAGAGGTGTAGTATGAGTACCAAACGAATGGTACTCAGTAGGCAACTGCCAACTGAGTTCCAAAGATAAAGTAGATATATACAACATATAAACAGAATGGAAACTATAACCAAGAGTCCATAAATCATGTAATAAGTCAATGAGAATAACAAGGGACAACTATCCTATTCCTGTCCAAGAGTCTAACATAATAAGACTAAGAGACAACTATCCTATTCCTGTCCAAGAGTCTAACATAATAAGACTAAGGAAGTATCAAGGTGAACTATCTTATTCCAACTACATTCAATATATTCCAAAGCTATACCGTATATCCCAGGTCAATATACAGATAAAGAGCGAAAGAAAGATATATTGTAATATACAAGGCGAAGGAACGACTATACAACATGAACAACGAAGAAAGGGATATCAGATAGTACCATGACTTCATATATATATATATATATATATATATATATATATATAATACATATAAATAGGAGGTCATCTAAAAAATAACCTACATCGTCATGTTCTCATTTTAAGACCTCATTATAATACTATCAGCATTCAATACCAACATACTCAGGATTTCTAATCCATATGGATAGACATAGAATAATCGTGCTTAGTAATGTAATCATAAGATAGCAAAGGTCGAAGACATACCTCAATACCAGTACCAGATTCATGACCAATCTGTCATAGGCTAGCCATAATAATGATCATAACAATGATAATAACAATATCAATAACATCGTAAATAATCGGCCACTCTAGACAACCAAAAACCTAGTCGAGCCTATGCGTACCCCCGCCGCCCCAGACTTGGAAGGTTCAATCAACATATAACAACACAAGGAATATTCTTCCCCCATATCTATGCAACCGTCCCATATCGGCTGATAGACATAGGTACATACTGATGATCGGCGATGCGCATGCAGGAATGAATGCAAAATATACTATCAATATCACAATGCATCATAACTGTCCTCATCAGGACCATCATTATCGTCATCAACCTCCGGCCTCACCAGGTATCAATATCATCTCAATAGTATTCTCCGGACTCAAATCGGGTATCAATATCATCTCAATAGTATCCTCCAAACTCGAATCGGGTATCAATATCATCATAATATCCTCCGATCTTGCCGGCTATCAATATCATCTCAATAGTATTCTCCGGACTCGAACTGGGTATCAATATCATCATAATATCCTCCGAAATTAAATCGGATATTAATATCATCTCAATAGTATCCTCCAGACTCGAACCAAGTATTAATATCATCAGCCTTGCCGGGTATCAATAGCATCTCAATAGTATCCTCCAAACTCGAACCGGGTATCAATATCATCATAATATCCTCTGGCCTTGTCGGGTATCAATGTATCATCATAACTCTCGACACATAAATATAGGCATATAATAGGTGCACAGACGCAAGCCGATATACTGATAACCGTGAAGATATCTATCTTATCAATACATCCCAATTACTCGTTATTAGCTAGCCAACATTTATTATTATTAAACCGCTAGTTCGCTAGTCATCACATAACCTCTAGTTATTAGCCTAAACATTATCCTTCACATAATCCTTACTCACGGGATAACAACTAACCACTATTCATTTAATAGTCAACATCTAACATCTAGTCTAGGTTCATCATTAGACCAAAACCGTCATTTATCCATCATTCATTATTATCAACTATTCATCCTATTTTTGTTAATCATTACTAGATAACACATTACTACTTGTCGCCTAACCATCTTTTATTAAATGACATCATTCATTAACTGGCCATCATTAGCTACCATGTTCTAACTACGCAAGATTCATTAACTAATACATTAGCTTCCTAGCCATCAAGTGCAATAGTTAGCTAATAGACAACTAGTTACTACATAGCTTAACCGTCTAACAAGAAGAAAAATCATAAGATCATATTTCTACTATAATCACATCATTTATAATGGTAAATAATCATGAACGTACCAAACTTATGCATGCCATCACCAGTATTCAATCAATGGAATAATAAGCATCATACCGAATCTTCCTCTGTCCCATACCGGAGAGATGTGTATACAAACATATACATATTCATATTCATAAATCACAATCACATCATTCACAATGATAAACACTTCTTGGATATTTAATCAGTACCATAACACGGCCCTTGGCCCATTAATTTATCCGAAATATTCACAACATCATAATCATGGCCTTAGGCCCATATACATATCCGAGACTCATATCAATAATCATATTTATAAATCGTAGCATATCTATAATCATCTCATATATAGGAGACATCTCACATCTAGGAGGCATAATATCAACAAGCATATCGCCTCTATTAGACATCTCATATCTATAAGTTATGCATCATGACCAAGAGGAAAATCGTCTCTATAAGCTTAATAATCATAACTAAGAGGAAAATGCATCTCTATGGGCCAAATATCATAATAAAAAGGAAAATGCATCTCTATGGGCCAAATATCATAATCTGACGAAAATCATCACAATTTATCAATTCACCAAGTAATTCTCATAAATAAGGCTCATTAGTTTCAACTAGGTCTACTATCCGCAATTAAGCCCACAAGGGCTAACACAAATCTTGGCCTAAGTGGGCCGGATGATCCCACTTTTAATCCATAATTTTCATAATTAGGCATACTATGCTCCAAACTAGGATAATTTATCTAATTCATCCTCTAGATGTCAAGCAAGCTATATTAACGCCTAAGATAGTAACTTCGACTAGAAATAAGGTACTCAAGTCAACTCTACCAAACTTACGATTCCAAAACTATCACACTAGCCCAATAAGGCTAAATATATAAATCATGCTTCAAATGCTAAAACCATATTCTGAGCATAACATTATATCACATCCATGCTACAAATTTACCCAAACTAGGGAGAAGGCAATAGGATTCTAAAAGGGTATTAAGTAATCCAACCTACGGGTCCAAAACCCTATCTAATCTCCAAACTTATATGTGTATTCAATACTAAGTCATTCTATTCAATATCAATCTTAACATTCACATTCACACGCAATATATATCATACATCATTCATGAAGAAGAGTAGACAGAAGCCTACCTCAAGGCTAAACCACAAAATCACACTTCAAGCACCACATGCTCGTCTTCACTTCACAATCCCCAAAATTTCATCACACTATCAAAAATATAATCTACTCATCAATACAAGTCTAACGATACTCATATTTCACTATTGTGCTTCGGGTCCAAAAATGACACCAAAAACCTCAAGTGGGTCCCATATACGAAAATCACATTTCCGAGGTCAACCCAATGGTCATCTATCACCAAGGAAGCATAATCCTCAATTGATGGGTGCAAACAAATGAAATTTGGGGCTAAATCAAGTCCTAAGCTAAATTAGGGTTTTGGGTCAAGAACAATGAAATTCAACAATAAAGTGATGAAATCTAACCTTAATCCGGATGATAATCATGATAAAAGATGTTTACCAAGCTCCCTAGACACCCACAAGACTCAATTTCAAGTTATCATACCCATTTAGGGTTTTAGGTTCTCAAATGTGAAAGAAAAATCCCCAAAATCGCGACCTTGGCTCTATTTATAGACCCCTTCGGTGAACAGACACGGTACCCTGTGACAACAAAGTCAAAAACTTATTTTTGACCCTCAGAACTCATCCGGAACCCAAAATATATGATCCAATAGTGAAATTTGAGTGTAAACCACAATTAAAATCCATTGGAATCATCAAAACTTCCATACAAGGTCGTTTAGGCAAAAATTGGGGCCCATATATATAGTTTCGATTTTATGACTTTTCGACTAATAGGTCGAAATGAGCTCGGGTGCATTGGGACCCGAACCAAAGGTCTACCTAGAATAAAATCGATATTTTGGACATGCTGGCGCAGTCAAAATTTTCATCCGAGATCGTTTCGCTGAAGTTTTTGATCGGTGGCATTTGGAACCAACGAAGACTTCTAAACAGGGAATTGACTCTAAAAACCAAACGAACTGCCCGAAAAACGAACCCTCAGTCCCAGAAAGTCATAAATGACTTGGGGCAGCTATGGAGAAGCTCAAACGGTGAAGATAAGCATAAATATGGAAAATGATCTGAAGGGTCATTACAAAGACCCTATTAACCCTCAAAAAATTTTCCGCATCCTTTTCAACATATATATTGAGGGTATTATATAAAAAAATAATTTTTTTTTAAGAAATTATGTAATTTATGTTTTTTTTAATATATCGAATCAAACACTGCGTAAGAAAAATACAAGCAAAACTAATGCAAGCATAACTAATACAAGCATTATAAATACACCATATTTTGCATTATTCTTATACACTCTACCAAACGACTCCTAA
>NC_061115.1:8094859-8128141 GCF_002878395.1 Capsicum annuum | reverse complement strand
ATAGACGAATTGCATCCAATCCATTTAAACCCAATTCATATTCAATCCATTCAAATTCGATCTGATCTGTCCATTTGCCGCCCCTAGTTGATTTGATACCTAGATGGAAATAAGGTTCAGCCACCTTGTCATGCAAATGGAATAGGTACACAAAACTGTGTCTGTCCTTAAAAATAAAAATTGATGAGTTCTTTAATAATTTATTGAAAAATTTGTGGTTACGTTTTGTTGGAACAATTTCATTTGTTAGTTGGGATTCCTCCCAAAGTCCCAATATTTCATTTCGTTTGCATAAATGTATGTTTGAAAAATTGCATGAATAAAGTTCAATAGCAACTCCACTCTTCTACATTAAACACTTAATATGTAGCTCACAATCGAGTTCGACTGAACTAATTAGTCGACTTGCTTCATATTCCTAATATTGTTATGAGATTATATATATATATATATATATATATATATATATATATATATATATATATATTCAAATATAAAACTTGGTTATTAGCATTTGAAATTGTTGTGCAGAATTCAGAACTCAAGAAGGATTGATTGTACGAAAAATCCTTCAGGAAGTTAGGCAGGAATACATCCCTTGCTAAATCTGAATAACATAAAATTTGGAATAAACACAAAGTACAAATGGAATGCATGGGCTTCTAAAAACCTGCATCATGAACAATCAATTACAAGAATAAAAATAACACATGCATTGTGATTTCACAAGTGGAGCCTAGAGAGGATAATGTTTACGTAGATTTATCCTACCTTATAAAGATAGAAAAGTTGTTTACCGGCAGACCCCGCGTCAAAGTAATACACCTACGTCAATTCTCAAATTGTAATCGTACAGCATATCTTAAGAGAAAACAAAAGAACTAGCACTGCTAGTATTTAAGAAGCTGAAATGTGATCATCAATCTATTTTATTGCCAAATGCTTGAAGCTTGTCACCATACAATTTACATAGCCTATATTCAGGAATATAATGAGCTCCCATTTTCTCATAAAAATTTATTGTTTCTTCATTCCAATCAGCCACAAGCCAATCAACCATCCCCATTCCCATTTTTTCAGCCTGCATTGCAACAGTAGAAAATAACAATTTTCCAAGCCTCATCCCCCTATAACACTTCCTCACAAACATTTGGTCTAGAAATAAACCAGGCTTCTCAAAGAAACCATTGTAGCTAGGAAAAACAAGTACATGACCCGCTACATAAACGTTACAATTATTATTCTGACAATCATTAAATTCGGATCTATAGGTCTCAAGTTCGGGGTCCAAAATTTCCATTTGATCAAGGTTGTAATTGTTCTTGATAATAGGAACAAAAGTAGTACTATGGTCTGATAATTTTGTGATTTGAGGAAAAGGTTTGGGAGAAATTTCTAAGATGAGGGCAGTGAGAGAGTGAAAAGGAGGATTTGGTGATTTGAATAAATTGTTGTAAAGTGATGTCTCCGTGGTAGTGAATATTTGAGATAGGCCATGGTACTCTGCCATTTCTGTAATAAGTTTGTAAAGATGTGGCACGTCTAGTTCGGTGGCTAGGCGGATTCTAGAAGAAATTTGGTGGTTGAAGCTAGTGTGTTTTTCCTTGGGTTGAAAGGAGTTGATGAGAGTATTTGTTGAGCATTCCATGAAGAATGAATATGATTTTGTTGGTTTGTGAGAGAAAGGTTGACAATACTATGTATGGCTAAGTTGGTTTGTGATAATAATGGTGGCTAGCCACTTAGAAAGGGTATTTATAGCAAGAGTAAGTCTTAATCTCTTCAAAAGATAAGCAACATGAGTTGTGGTGCAACGGATGGGGCTGCTCCACCCTTAATCAGAGGTCGAGGGTTCGATCCTGAGCATGGAGAAGATTCTGTTGGGAGCGCTTCCCCCCGAATGGAGCCCTACGCAGCACGAATCCGGATAGTCGGACTCCAATGTGGATACCAGACACCGGATGAAAAACAAAAAAAATCTCTTAAAAAGATAATTTCATTTCACTAATACATCCCTGATTTATGTGACATACTTCATTTTTCTAATATATATATATCCGAACAACGAATGTTATCTTTTTGTATTGAGAGATAATTTAACTCTAGATTTTTATTCTAATTTTAATGATATAATTTATAACTACAAACATATCTAAAGCTTATTTAAATTTTAAACTATGCGTTTTCATTTCTTTCTTGATCTTCATGCTCTATCAAGTGATATATACTCCCACATATCAAAATATACTTGTCGTGGAAATCATTTTTATAATATCAAAATATGTTAATAATGAGGAAAAGAGATAACTAGTCGGGGAATTAATTTTATGATGAATTTATCCCATGTTTGGTTGAAATAAATACAGAGATAACTGATCTAGGGATTGGTAATCTTGGGATTGTAGTACTACTTTTATGCAATCTTGAGAATGAAATAACTAATTTGGGATAACTAACCCTGAAATATTTAATCCCAGAATAACTTATTTTCTAGCGAGCAACCCCTCAAGGGTGTTACCATTGTGTTTAGTTTAACACGCGTCTATGTTTTGGCTATTGTTCAGTATATCCATGTGGAGATTAGAAGGTGTTAGGTGAATAATCCGTAATTAGCTAAGAAAGTCAAATTAAGAATTTATTAGAAGGGTGACTAGGTAACTCAAAGTGACATTTTTCTGACTAAGCATTGAAATGGTTCAACTCTTCTCCTAACAATTCAATTTCTTAAAGCTTGTAATAAAGCACAGGTAGCAACAACACATTATATAATAATTATACAAGATCTTACGAGTAGGTACGGAGTTGACTAACAATTCCTACTTTCTTGACAATTTGCCATAATGAGAAAGTTGAACAAGAGTTCTTTTTTCCAATATGATCCAAGATTACAAGCCATTAATGTGTATAACTAATGAGGTTCATATACAAGCCTATAATTAAGCCAAATGTAGAGAATTATCACCTTTTCAAGCAAAGTCATTATGGGTATACTACTGACATAAACAGTTATGAATGTTATTAATAGGATAAATTTTTTATAACGCTATCAGAAATTTTGATATTTTTTCAATTACAAACTCCGATTACAAATAGTTAGTAGGATGTCCGATCCAACTACTGTATTCGAAAAGTTTAAATTTAAATTTTAATGCTTTTTTAAAAAAATTTATATATCCAGCTACAATTTTAATTATTGTAGTCGTAAATAAAGTCAACAATTTTTTTGACCCATTACCCGACTATTGAAGTTATAAATGGACATAATTAATTTTAAAAAAATATTTGTTAATTTAAAAACACTAGACTCCATTTTTAATTAAATATATGGATCCAATATCCTAACTACCATTATCGGGTAGTCTTATAATATCAAATCTCAATACCAAATTGCCCACACTCTCGTCCCTCTTCATCTCACTTGCTCTGCGACATTTTATCTCACAAACTCATAGTCTCTCTCCCTCTCTCCTTCCCTCCTCCCTTTATTTAAATTTTAAGTCTAATAATTTTCTCCATTCTCACAGCTACATATTGTTATCTATCACAATATGGGTACGTAGAATTTGTATAATAGAACAACAACTTCAGTTCAAGTATGAATAAGAACACAATGAAATATTAAATACCATCAACACAAGATCAAAATGACATTTCCAAGAGGTGTATTTATTTTCAGAAAATAAAGATGAAACAAAAATGATTAAGGCCAAGTCGTCCGAATTCACGGACTTTCCTTAAGGAATAATTCCCCTCACTGTACCCGAGATTATGGAATCTTCCTCCCAGGATAAAATGGCCTTCAATCCGACTATAGCGGTACCTCAAATAGGCGGATTCTTCGAACACACTCACGGTTTGAATGATCATACTTAGAGTATTTTTAAGACAAGAAGAACAAGTTTGTAATCTGAAAATTTCTGTACAAAACCTATGGATGAAACCAGATTTATATAGCCATAAGATGCCTCTTTGTAAAGGTGGCAACGGTTCAACTTAGAGGTGTGTCTGTTTTGAAAAATGCATTGCTGCAGTATTTATTATTGTTGAAACAATCTGCAGTAATTTGCTGAAACAGCACACCTTTTCATGAAACAGTGTGTATTTTCATTGAAGAGTTGTAACTTTTTGAAGCAACGCCAAAATCTGCAGTATATATGGAGTTTCGAAAATCTGCAGTAAGATCTCATCGATCGATCATTTTCCAAATCCAAATCCAAAGCCAAAGCCAAAGCCGAAGCTGAAGCCAAGCCGAGCGAGCGAGCGACGACGAAGGCGCGAGGCGTCATTTATTTCTTGCCTCACTTGCCATGTGGAGTAAGTGTTTCTCATTATAAACACTCTCAAGTTCTCTTCTTCCACCAATGTGTGATAAAGAGTAAACTTGCCAATTTTGAGTACACTTTCCATTTTTGGTGTAAACTCAATTTTTCTCTTCCACTTGATTTCTCCATTTTTCATTCAACTCACATATAAAACCCAACAATCCCCCACATGAATGGGGAATGGCTATTTTTTGTAAAAATTTTACGGACAAGTATGTGATCATCAAGCAAAGACTGATTGCATCTGGATAGGTGGGTTTTCCTTTGAACTTTCCATAGTGAACATGCATCGGATGCACTCGGTCAATCGGTAGATTTGATATCTTTGAACTGTCGAGCTTTAATGTACACCTAGACAACACATTTTACACAACCAGCCTTTTACCGTTTATGGTTCTTACGGTTTTATTTTTTTCAGCCATGAACACGTCCCAGTTTTCATTAGAGCTTAGAGAATAGGCCTTTATTAACATTCTCTTTGAAGCGGCTTCCACTTCGCCCTTTCATAGGTGATTTCTAAACGTTCAATCTTGTAGATTAAACTATTTGGTCAAATCTGCCAAATTTATATAATCATTAAAAAACTTTTCACCTTAAGTCTTATCCTTGTTTACTATACATTGTCTACATCATGAGAATGGGTTGGGTAATTGACAATGTTGAACCTGTCAGACACAACTTTGTTTGATCTCCTTGAACCTAGCTCTTGGGACCTCCAGTCTGCTAGGTAGAGTTACCGCCATGCTGACTTGTCCTAGGCCTTAAACCCATTCCCTTGGATGTCCTTTCTACTCCTTCTCTAGATAGGCCTTTTATAAGTGGATCCGACACATTATCCTTTGACTTTACATAATCTACAGTGATAATTCCATGAGATAGAAGTTCTCTAACGATATTATGTCTTCGTTGTATGTGATGAGATTTACCGTTGTACATTATGCTCCCTGCCTTACCTATTGCCGCTTGGCTATCACAGTGTATACATACTGGTGCCACTGGCTTGGGCCAATACAGAATATCTTCCAAGAAATTCCGGAGCCATTCTACTTCTTCACCGGCTTTATCTAATGCGATAAATTCAGATTTCATTGTACATCGAGCGATACAAGTCTATTTGGATGATTTTCAAGAAACTGCTCCTCCACCGATAGTAAATACATATCCACCTGTGGATTTTACTTCGTTCGATCCGGTGGTCCAATTTGCATCACTATATCCTTCAAGTATTGCAGGATATTTATTATAATGCAAAGCATAATTTTAAGTGTATTTAAGATACCCCAAAACTCTTTTCATTGCCATCCAATGAGTTTTGTTGGATTACTCGTGTACCGACTCAATTTACTGATAGCGCATGCTATGTATGGTTGTGTACAGTTCATTATATACATTAAACATCCCAATACTCTTGCGTACTCCAATTGCGAGTCACTTTCACCTTCATTCTTTCAAAGTGCAAAGCTCGCATCCAATGGAGTCTTGGTAATACCGAATTCTATATACTTGAACTTGTCAAGTACCTTTTCGATATAATGAGACTGTGACAATGTCAACCCTTGTAGAGTTCGATGGATTCTTATACCTAAGATCACATCTGCAACTCCAAGGTCCTTCATATCAAACTTGCTCTCGAGCATTTATTTTGTTGCATTTATGTCAGAAATGTCTCTACTGATGATCAACATATCATCCACATATAAACATACAATGACTTGGTGATTTGGAGTGTCTTTACTATAAACACATTTATCACATTCATTTATTTTGAATTCGTTTGCCAACATGGCTTGGTCAAACTTCGCATGCTATTGTTTTGGTGCTTGCTTTAGTCCATATAATGACTTGATAAGTTTACACACCTTGTTTTCCTTTTCTGAAACCACAAAACTCTCAGGTTGTTCCATGTAAATTTCTTTCTCCAAATCTCCATTTTGGAATGCGGTTTTCACATCCATTTGATGGATTTAAAGATTATATACTGCCGCCAAGGACATTAACATTCGAATCGAGGTTATCCTTGTTACTAGCGAGTATGTATCAAAGTAATCAAGGCCTTCCTTCTGTTTGAAGCCTTTTACTACAAGTTTTACCTTGTATTTGTCAATAGTACCATCCACCTTTATTTTTCTTTTGAAGATCCATTTAGAACCTAAAGGTTTATTTCTGGGAGGAAGGTCAACCAATTTCCATGTATGGTTGCTTAAGATTAAATCTATCTCACTATTGACTGACTTTTTCCAAAAGGATGAGTCTGACGATGACATCGCTTCTTTAAATATTTGAGGCTCATTTTCTAAGAGAAATGTTACAAAATCCGATCCAAACGAAGTTGACGTTCTTTGACGTGTACTACATCTTGGATTTTCTTCATTATGTACATTCTCATTTGGTTCATCTCGGGGTCATTTAGATCCTCCACTAGACTGTTCATGTCTTAGTTTATACGGATAAATATTTTCAAAGAATTCAGTATTGTCTGATTCAATTACCGTATTTTTACTAATATCCGGATGTTCAGATTTATGAACCAAAAATCGACATGCTTTACTACTTTTAGCATATCCTATGAACACGCAGTCCACCGTTTTAGGTCCTATCTTAACCCTTTTGGGTATAGAAACTTGAACCTTCGCTAGACACCCCCACACTTTAAAATATTTCAAGTTAGGTTTCCTTCATTTCCATTTTTCGTAAGGAATTAATTGTGTATTACTATGGGGAACTCTGTTGAGTATACGATTGGTCGTAAGGATAGCCTCCCCCCATAAGTTTTGCGGTAAACCGGAACTTATAAGTAAGGCATTCATCATTTCCGTTAAAGTTTAATTTTTCATTTCCGCAATTCCATTAGATTGAGGTGAAACGAGGCCGTAGTTTGATGGATGATTCTATTCTCTACACATATTTGAACAAAGGGAGATTCATATTCTCTGCCCTATTACTTCTTATCATTTTGATCTTTTTGTCTAACTGATTTTCAACTTCAGTTTTATATTGCCTAAACGCATCTATTGTTTCATCCTTACTACTTAGCAAGTAGACATAACAATATCTAGTGCAATCGTCAATAAAAGTTATGAAATACTTTTTCCCACCACGAGATGGTGTTGACTTCATCTCACAAATGTCAGTGTGTATTAAGTCTAAGGGATTGGAATTCCTTTCAACGGACTTATAAGGATGCTTTGCATATTTTGATTCCACACACGTTTGACACTTAGATTTATTGCACTCAAAGGACTCAAGCAAATAAGAAGAATTTGGACTTTTATTTATTTCAACAGTCATTACATTCATCTTATAAAGGCCTTCGGTCAGATAGCCTTTCTCTATATATATTTCTCCTTTGCCAATTATAATTTTTTTAGAAACAGTTACACATTTGAATCCGTTCTTATCTAGGAGTGAAACAAAAATTAAATTCCTCCGTAACTCCGGAACATATAACATATTGTTCAGTGTCAAGACCTTGCCGAAAGTCATCTTTAAGCAAATTTTTTCTGTTTCCTCCACCTTAGCAGTAGCGGAGTTGGCCATGTAGAGCATTTCTTCTACTTGAGCCGAAGCAATGACGAAAACAACTCTCTGTTGGCACAAACATGGCGGGTGGCACCATAATCCATCCACCATTCGCGAGGATTTCCCTTCAAGTTGCATTCTGTGAACATAGCACACAAATCATCGCATTTTTTGCTGGATTCAATCATATTTTCTTGATCCTTTTTCTTGCCTTTCTTCGGGGCTCGACAATCTGTGGACTTGTGGCTAATTTTGCAATAATTAAAGCACTTTCCCTTGAATTTTTTCTTGGGTTGATTGCTTCCATGTTCAACTTTCTTTATTTTCTTCGAATTGGTTTGGTCATCTTCTACAATATGTGCTCCATTTATTGTAGAATTTCCCTTTGACCTTCTTTCGACAGCTTTATTATCCTTTTTAATACGAAGTCAGACAATAAGATCTTCAACGGTCATCTCCTTGCGTTTATGCTTTAAGTAGTTTTTGAAGTCTTTCCACAAATGTGGTAGCTTCTCAACTATCGCTGCTACTTGGAAAGCATCATTCACCATTAAACCTTCTGCTAGGAGGTCATGTATGATGACTTGCAACTCCTATACTTGAGAGACAACAGATTTGCTATCAATATTTTTGAAGTCCAGTAATCGTGCAACAAGGAATTTCTTAATTCCCGCATCCTCCATTTTACATTTCCGTTCAAGTACCCCCCACAGTTTTTTTTGATGTCTTGGTTCCACTATAGACATTATAGAGGTCATCTTGGAGACCACTCAGAATATAGTTCCTGCAAAGAAAATTCAAATGTTTCCAAGCTTCTACAACAACGAAGCGGTCTTTGTCTAAGGTTCCCTCGGGCACTTCAGGAGCGTCTTCGCTAGTGAACCGTTATAGACATAAAGTGGTGAGGTAAAAGAACATCTTTTTTTGCCACCGCTTGAAGTCAATGCCCGGAAATTTTTCGGGCTTCTCCGCCGGTGCCATCGTTGGCGAAGCATTTGTGCAACTTTATGTTGCAATATTATTTGCCCCCACAGACGTTGTCGCATCCATAATTTGACGTTCAGTTGTCATTTTTCCTGTCACCATAAGACAGAAACTTAGTATTTTTCAGAATATTATTTATAAAGTTAAATAACTTGAAACTCTTCTTCTTGTTTCTAGTTAATGATGAAGTTTTTATTACTTTGAATCGTCAACCGAATGAACCTTAACTTGTGATGAATATTTTATGTCTTCTAATCACTAGTTAAATTCAAGCGGAGTAGAAAGTCTAAACTTTAATCTCCAAAAACAAGCAATACAAATTCTGTAAAATTATTCCTTAAGATTGTTATCTGCCACAATACGGGTACGTAGAATTTGTATAATAGAACAACAAATTCAACTCGAGTTCAAGTATGAACAAGAATACAATGAAGTATTAAATACCCTCAACACAAGATCAAAATGACCTTTCCAAGAGGTGTATTTATTTTCAGAAAATAAAGATGAAACAAAAATGATTAAGGCCAAGTCGTCCAAATTCACAGACTTTCCTTAAGGAATAAATCTCCTCACTGTACCCTAGGTTATGGAATCTTCCTCCCAGGATAAAATGGCCTTCAATCCGACTATAGCGGTACCTCAAATAGGCAAATTATTCGAACAGACTCACAGTTTGAATGATCATACTTAGAGTATTTTTAAGACAAGAAGAACAAGTTTGTAATCTAAAAATTTTTGTACAAAACCTGTGGAGGAAACTAGGTTTATATAGCCATAAGATGCCTCTTTGTAAAGGTGGCAACGGTTCAACTTAGAGGTGTGTCTGTTCTGAAAAATGCATGGCTGCAGTATTTATTATTGCTGAAATAGTCTGCAATTATTTGCTGAAATAGCACACCTTTTCACGAAACAGTTTGTATTCATTGAAGAGTTGCAACTTTCTGAAGCAACAATTTGAAATTGTGCAACCCTCTGTAACAGAAGCAACAATCTGTTTAAACAGTGCAACCTTTCAAACCAACGCATCAGTTCTGAAATACCTGTTCGAAATACTGCAGCAATTCAGTTAACAGTGCCACTATTACAACGTATATATATATATATATGGAGTTTCAAAAATCTACAGTAAAAATTTACTGTGTTTTTTCCTTGGCATTCTTCGAAATTCAAATAAAGTTTGTCCAAAAGATCTGCCGAAGCCTAGCAAGCGACGATGACGACAACGGCGCGAGGCATCATTTATTTCTTGCCTCACTAGCCATGTGAAGTAAGTGTTTCTCATTATTAACACTCTCAAGTTCTCTTCTTCCACCAATGTAGGAGAAAGAGTAAACTTGCCAATTTTGAGTACACTTTCTATTTTTGGTGTAAACTCAATTTTTCTCTTCCACTTGATTTCTCCATCTCCATTCAACACACATATAGAACCCAACATATATAATGGTCCCACTTTCGCTAATAGAGATATATAGACAAGAGTTGCTCATTGTATCATAATTTGAAGCAGTTTCATTATTTCTTAAACCCCTTCTTGTTTTTCTTTTGACATATTCCATGCTCTTTGTTCTCTGTTATCCGATAAGAACTAAATGAAGAGAATATTTTTTTTTAACATAGAGCACATCTTCTAATGATACTAACACACCCAAGGAGCATATTCATTCTTCAAGGTGTCTTTAATTTGTTCTTAGGTTGATCCTACTAATTATGACTTTCATTATTAGTGTCAGGATTTTTGGATGCAATAAGTGTTGACCACAGTTATCGATAAGTTTATTACTCTTTCTGGAAACCAATTTTGCACTTTTTGTTGGTTGCTGTATAAAATTGTCAGGTTTCATGATGTTCTCCAAAGGACATGTGTTCATTGGTGAATTGGAAAATGAAAGTACTACTGAAATTAAATCACGAGATGTCACATTCCTAGAAAATGATTAAGGATGAAATAAAGAAAAAGGAGCCTCTTTACGAAATGCTGAATTCAGATAATTAAATAATGTCATCGAACATGATTGATAATTCAATAGAACAAGAAATGATTCTTGGTCTAAGTGGGAGTTGTGAATCCCAAAATCCCATTGAAGAATCTGAACTTCAATTACGTAAGAGTATCAGAAAATGTGTACCTAAACGATCTTATGAGATCGAGGATTATGTCTTCCTAGTATCTCCCATAGAATTGGATGAACCTAATTCTGTGACTGAGGCTTTATCGAGTCCTGAAAAGGATAAATGGATAAAAGCGATGAAAGAAGAATTAAAGTCCATGAAAACCAATAAAGTCTGGGATCTAGTTGACCTTTCTTCTGGGCGTAAAGCTATTGAGAACAAATGGATTTTCAAAGTAAATGCAAATCAAATGAGTCAATAGAAAGGCACAAAGCATGATTGATGGCAAAAAGTTTTACTCAAGAAGCTGAAATAGATTACGAGGAAATATTTTCACCAGTTGTGAAATTTACCTCAATTCACCTGCTTTTGGCTATAGTTGTACGTTTAGATTTAGAATTACACCAAATGGACGTAAAATCCATTTCTCTTAATGGAGAACTAAATGCGAAAATCTATATGCAACAACCTGTATGGTTTGTTGTTAAAGGCCAAGAAAAGAAGATTTGTAAATTAAACAGATCAATATATGGCCTTAAGCAGTCTTCAAGCCAGTGGTACCTGAGATTTCATAAGGAAGTGACTTCATTTGATTTTACCATAATCGATGAAGACCATTGCATCTATGTGAAAAAGTCCAATGAAATATTTGTGATTCTTTTGCTTTACGTGGATGATATTTTATTAGCTGAAAATAATTTGGAGTATGTAAAAACTGTTAAGTCATGGCTTTCAAAGTCATTTGACCTGAAAGATATAGGTGAAGCAGACTATATATTGGGTGCTAAAATCTAAAGAGACCATTTCAAGAAAAATTTGAGTCTATCTCAAGAAACATACATAATGAAAATTTGGGAACGTTTTTGAATGAATAGCTGCAAATCCATGGATAATCCTATAGCAAGAGGTGAAACTTTAAGTCTTGAAATGTGTCCAAAGACTGAAAAAGAAAAAGAAGAGATGTCTCGAGTACCATATTCCAGTGCAGTTGGGAGTTTGATGTACGCTATGATGTGTACTTGTCCAGACATTTGTTATGACATAGGTTTGGTTAGCTGGTATCAATCTAATACTGGAAGAGATTATTGGAAAGCAGTAAAGAGAATTTTTCGATACCTGAAGGGAACTGCGGATTATTCATTTGCCATAGTGGATCCGATTTATCCATAAGAGGCTATACAGATGCTAATTGGGTTGGTGATCGGTATGATAGAAAATTAACTTCCGGTTATGCCTTCTTGCTAAATGGTGGTGCAATTTTATGGAAAAGTAAGAAACAAACTTGTACAGCCCTGTCAACAATGGAATCAGAATTTGTGGCTTGTGCATCTGCAGTACAAGAAGTTGTGTGGTTGAAGAGATTCTTTGAGCATTTGAACATCTCAAAGAATTCTAAGGGTCCCATGATTTTATATTGTGACAGTTAAGCGGCTATCGCATATACGAAGGATCCTAAATATCACAGCAAGACCAAGTACATTGATATTAAGTATAACTTTATAAGAGACATAGGAGTAAGTGGAGAAATAAATTTACAATACATTCCTAAAAGAGAAATGATAGCTGATCCCTTTACTAAGGCGATATCTAGAGACTTGTTTGAGAAACATGTTATGGCTCTAGGATTACGTAGGATATGATTATGTTTATGTATTGTAGATGACTTGATTGTAATAGTTATCAATATAAGAATCTTGAATTTATGTTCAATCTCATATGCATGCAAAAATGTGTTTTATTAGTACAGTGTGTCTAATAAGTCGCGAGATTGGCTCTCTCACATGAGCAATTGCCTCATATGTCGAGGAACGTGAAGAGAAAAGTTCCACCATAAGATAATGACTTTTTTTTGTAAAGCCAGATGTGAGTTTCTCTAAGAATATGGATTTGAGAATTATTGAAATAAGAAACTCAGGTTAGACATTTAGAGGTGTCTAGACCTAGATCGGTACGATGTTGAATGGATAAAAGTATGACACATGCGCACCAATATAAGGTGAGAATATCATAGCGTATTTCATACCACATGTGCTTAGCGATCAATGGGTAAATGGAAGAATGAATTCCCGCTTCTTCATTGTGTGAGACCCTTAAAGTTATTTTAACTTTTCATTGAAATACCCTTAGACCTTTAACTGTTTCTTGAAGTTTCGATCGGTGTTGCTATTTTAGCATGTTACTTATAGCCATGAGAAATTCGGCAATGCGGTGCATGTCTAAGAAAGCAGTTGATTTGAAATAGATAGATTCGAGTAGAAAGAAAAGACGATTAAAATGCATATTTAACTTGTTTACACAATCCGGCTATTACACTAACCATATAAGAGTCAAGTGTAATTGTGTATACAAAGTTAATCATGAACTCGAGTTCACCTCTTTAAGAGGATGAGGGATCGTATGAGTAACTACTGAAGTAGCGAATGATGTCTGGGGTATTATGAGTATTAATATCCTCATATTAATAGAGAATTCTTTCCACATGTGACTGGGTTCCTAAATGTAGCTTATAAAACCTTAAAGGTGAAGCTCGTGATACTCACTGGTCGCACGAACTATTTATCGTATGAATTAGTGATTTGTTGATGCCATACTGGTTCGGGTCATGTCCACCATGTGCGAAGTGGGAGATGTTGAATAATGGGTCATAGGTCGCCCATGTGGACCGACCTCACCCGACCCGTTATTGATTTGTTTTTTATTATCTGAAATAAAAAGAAGATAACAGAGAGTATATTATGAATTTGAATTTGAAAGGGGAGGGGGAGAAAAATTACAAATTAACTGTTCATCCACCCAATTTCCCCATATATATACTGTTTCTTCTTCTTCTTCCAATAGTGGGAGAGAAAAAATTAAGATTTCTTCAGTACAAAAACACAAATCAAGAACAAAACACAAGAATAAGCATTTAATTTGTGAAATTCTAAGGCTTTGTTTCCGAGAGATTCAAAGTAGACTTGGGAAAGATTCTTTCGGAAGCAAAATCGATTTCCACTGCGAATTAAAGGTACACTATTTTGCTCCGAATCTTACATATCATAGTTTAGAGGTTCGGTTATATTTTGTATTTTTCAAACAATCTTAAAGATATATTATGTCGTGAAGAAAATATTAATGGAAAGAGTGATCCACCTATTGAGAAATAGGAAAAGGAAAAAGAAATATAGTTGTTAATTGATGATGTCAAAAAAGAAAAGGAAATAGAACACATTATAATCCCATGCTTATGTTGGTTCAGAAAAAAAATTGGTATATCTATGTAGAATAAAAAGTCAAAGTGAATTTAAGTTTTAAGTATGGGATGCATGATATATATATATATATATATATATATAAACTATTTAATTCGGATAAATTATATACTATATACTTGAAAGTTGTTACTCTATGTATTAATTAATAATGTAGTTGAGATATAGAAAAATAATTATTTTAGTAGTATCATAAACATTATCTATATGATTTCTCCTAATGCATGTGAACATAATATATTAGGGCATTATGCATGAAAACAATTAATTTTAGTTGCCCAACGAACGAATCATGCATGTGGCACTTGAAATATTTTAAATTAGAAGATATGGTGTGTAGTATAATTTTGAAGAATTGAAACGTGTAGATCTAGAATTTATTTAAATCATATATTTTATCGAATAAATTTTGCAAATTAGATGGTGGATATTGATATGTTGTGGTTAGCAATTTCATAACAGTTCGATATTGGTAATACGATATCACATGAAAGTTGAAATATTATGTTCTTTCATGAAAGAATATCACTTGAAATTTTATGATTTTTCACGATAAAAGTATTTGCTGAAATACAATCTTTTATAAAAAAACAAAACGATTCATGAATATATGTTTTTATTCATTTGTAAAGTGAAGAACCAACATTATACCATAGGCACCAACACAATTTATAACTGAAATCCCTGTATTTATAGAATTTTACATAATAGTTTTGAGAACGCAACAATCAATGCAAAATTTGTTTCTCTCAAATATAGTAGTAGTTAGTGGAATAAATATTATGATCATGAGGAAAAATAGTTATAATTAGGGAAAATTACTCGGATTAGTTATTATTGGGCTTTTATTACTATTTAAAGCCTAATTTTCAATTAATTACAATTCATAGTCCCCTCTTACCCATTAATTACTCCTAATTACCATTCATAGCCTTTCTCCTGAATTTTCTCTCTTTTTCTGTTTTCTATTATTCTCTTCTTCTTCTTTCCTTTTTCAGTTTTTCTTTTCCTTTTTTTGTTGCTTTCTCTTTATTTTTATTTTTTTTTCACTTTTTTCTTTTTTATTTTTTATTCATTTTTTTCTTTTTCTTTTTCTTTTTTTCCTTTTTATTTTTCTCCTTTTTTTTTCTTCTTCTTCTTTTTTTGTATTTTTTCTTCTTCATTTTTTTTTCCTTTTTGTTTTTTCTCCCTTTTTTTAATTTTTTCCTTATTTTCTATTACTATCCTTCTTCTTCTTCTTCTTTTTTGTTATATATTTTTCCTCCTTCTTTTTCTCTCATTTTTCCTCCTTTTCCTCTTATTTTTTCTCCTTTTTTTTTTTGCTATTTTTTCTTTTTAATTTTTCTCCTTCTTTTTATTTGTGCAAACTAACAAACATAAATACAAGTGCGAACTATAAAATACAAATACCAATGCGATCTATAACATATAAATACAAGTGTGAATTATCATTTGTATTTTTTAATTATTGAAAAGAACGATTGATTTTCTTTCCACGAATACTTGTTTGTATTTATTGATACGAGTTGTATTTATCGATACAAATAAATACAACTCAAATTTTTATACAAATACAATATATACAAATACATATTGTATTTGTATTTGTAAAATCATTTATTTCATTTGTTTGTCATTGTATTTGTATCAAGTGTTATTTGTTTATTTACAAATATGAATAATAATTTTGATATACAAATACAAAACGGTACATTTGTATCAAATGATACATTACATATTTATATATTTTAGAATTAAGAAAATATAATTAATGCACTTACTTGTTTGTATACAAATACAAATGATAAATTGTATATAGTCACGACTAAATACAATATGCAATCAACTTACAAATACAAAATAATTTCTTAAAAATAAAAAGGTAACGAAGAAAATAGAATACGAATACAAGTATAATCCAAATATGACCTAATTATACAAACACAATAAAACCATAATATAAATATAATTCAATATAATATGCAATAAGTTATAAAATACAAATACAAAATAGTTGTTTAAAATACAAGTGTGAATTATATAAAATATAAATGATGGCGCTAACTAACAAATACAAATACAAATACAAGTACGAACTATTAAATACAAATACAAATGCAAATTATAAAATATAAATACAAGTGCGAACTTTAAAATACAAATACAAATATAGTTGTATCAATAAATAGAAATATATAAATAGCGGTGTGACTACAAATACGATAAATAATTGTGGTGCTTACGTTATCATCCATGACGTGTGCTCGACTAGTCATATTTTTTGAAAATACAAAAAATATAAAATAGAACAAAAAAAATAATATAGAAAATAAGTACAAAAAAGAAAATAAAAAAAAAATCAACGAAGAAAAGAAAAGAAGAAGGAGAAATAGAAGTTAGATAATAAAGAGAGAAAAAACTAAAAAAAAAAAGAAAGAAAGAAAGAAACAAAAAAATAAATGTAGGAAAAAAAAGTAAAAAGAAGAAGAAAAAAGGGCAAAAACACAAAAAATAAAAAAATACAAAAAAAGATAATGGTAGTGTTAGGCAAGAAAATATTCAGTTCAACGAGATAAGCGTGATTGAAATTTTTTTCTTTTTCAAAATATTGAATTTCATTTTTGGTGCGACTAAATATGGACTGTATTCATATTTTATATGAATACATACTATCTATAAAACCGAATACATCGGGCATAAATCAAATACAGTTGCTATAAATGGTAATTATGTAAAATATGACTATGGAAGGTGGGTTTTATAGCAAAATGCTGCTATTTTTGAAAGATCCCCTTATAATTATGTCAAATAATTAGAAATATGTACTATAAAAAAATGTCATATAATTACTAGAATATAATAATGGAAATAATTCTACCGTGGGATGTTCTTATTTTAAAAAAAAAATCATGTACAATTATCAAGTCAAAGATTCCCGTGTATATATATCTATAATCTATATCTATAATCTATAATCTATATCTATATCTATATCTATATCTATATCTATAATCTATAATCTATAATCTATATCTATATCTATATCTATATCTATATCTATATCTATATCTATAATCTATATCTATAATCTATCTATATCTATAATCTATATCTATATCTATATCTATAATCTATATCTATAATCTATAATCTATTATCTATAATCTATAACCTGTATCTATATCTATATCTATATCTATAATCTATCTATATCTATAATGTATATCTATAATCCATATCTATATCTATAATTTATAATCTATATCTATAATCTAATCTATAATCTATAATCTATAACTATAATCTATAATAGTGTGAAGGACCTTAGAAATATCGTTTGAACTTTTTTCCCTTGATTAAAAGTCTCTACTTTATACAAAATCGTCTTTTCACCGATCCTCTATTATTTTAGTAATATTAAATATTTACTATATTACAACAACAACAACATACCCAGTGTATTCCCACCTAGTCGGGTCTAGGGAGGGTAGAGTGTACGTAGATCATACCACTACCTCAATAGAAGTAGAGAGGCTATTTTCGATAGACCCCCGACTTAGGACCAATAACAGTATAACAAATACAAAAAGTAAGCGCATATAAACTAGTACGGTACACAAAACAAACTAACTGTATAAAAAACACAAAAGATAAGTGCATAATAAACCAGTACGGGATGCAAAAAAGCCAACACCACTAGCCCCAAAAACTACAGCCACAATATTACGAACCAGAAACTCCATACCTAAAGGATCACTCCCCTATTACCGCCACGCTCCCACCCCTTAACCTTCTACCCTAATCCGCGTCTTCCACACCTTCCTATCAAGGGTCATTACTCTGTAAGCTGTAATTGCTCCAATTTTCTCACAAAAATAAAATTCTTTTTCCACTATCTAAAAAAACTTACTTCCTAACCAAAAGAGGACAACACAAAAACTCCAAATAGAATATTTAGAAATCAAAAAAATATTTTTTAAAAAAAAATACCCCTTCTTCCAACGTCAAACCGAAAAAATTATATCCTTCACCCAATATTTCCCTTTTTGTAGAGTGAAACCCAGAAAAAATTTAAAAAAGAAGAATTTTTCTTCTCCCAGCTTTGACGCTTTCTGTAAAAAAGAAACAAAAAACCCCTATGCCCATCTTACATAGGATTTAAGTGAACCTTTTTTATGCAAAATAGGGTTAGAAAAAACACCAAAACCAACAAACAATAATTTTTATCCCATGTAAAATAGGCTTTATGTTAGGGCATGTGGAGTTTTGATGATAGACATGTGAATGAAATAAATTGAATAAGCTGGTCCATCCAACTGAACAAAACTAAGTTGCAGACAAGTTATTGATAAGATGACTATGCGTACAAACAAGATTAGATAACACTTATCACGTCAAAATTTAAATGGAACAAGAAGTCTTGCAGAAGTTGAGTTGAACAAGAAGTCTTACAGAAGTGGAATTAAATAAGAGGTCTTGCAGAGATAAAAGAAGAGTCCTATTCAAAGAGGAAGAGAGAAAGGTGACAGCAAAAGAAAAACAAGAGTGAAACTACCTGGAGTCCAATTGAACATAGAAGATTACATCAACTGAAGGAATTCAGGAGATGTTGTCTTAAATACAAGAAATAAAATCAAAAGCTTTCAGTCATGCACTGAAAAGATAATCAACAATCAGCAAAACTGTTCACATACTTGAAAAAGAACCTGGTCCTTTACTTAGCAAGTCACAGACTGTGTGTAGTAGATAGGTTATTGGAGTTATAATGAGTCATTGTTCTAGTCTCAGTGATCTATAAACTGAGTTAGGAGTTGTGTCTTCAAGTTAGGAAACTAGAAAATTTGGGAACACTTATCTTGGGAATATTTGTGTTTGTGTAGTGATAGGAGTTAGTAGTTTTAATTCCTAGTTGACAAGAAGTATTGTAATCTTGTTGATTTTTTAGGCTCAAGTGTTATAGTGAAGTTGGGTTTAAATCCTGTAGAGGTACAGGTCGTGGTTTTTTACACCTTTCTTGAGCCGGGTGTTTTTCACGTAAAAACATTGTGTTCATCTTTTACTTTTGTGAACCGCGTTTACTTACTTATTCCACAGATAGGAAATTAGTAGGGCTCGTACTCTAACAAGTGGTATCAGAGACGCTTGTCTTAAAGAAGGCTATCACCTAAGAAAAAATCAACATGATGAATTCCGCACCTTCTACTAGTCACAGTGAAGGTTGGTCAACCACTAGACCTCCACTTTTTGATGGCTTTCACTTTATCTGGTGGAAAGAAAGGATGAAGAATCCTAGGTGAAGACTATAAATTATGGGACAGGATTACTGATGGTCCTGCTATTCCAATGAAGTTGGTTGATGGTGAACAAGTCAAGAAAGTAAGGAGTGAATTTACTCCTGATGACTTGTTAGCTCTGAAGAAAAATGCAAAAGCCAAAAACATATTGGCCTGTGGACTAGAACCTACTAAATACAATAGGGTATCCACCTGCACTACTGCTAAGCAAATTTGGGATGCACTGGTGAATGCTCATGAAGGTACTTCTTAAGTAAGAAAATTCAGGATCTCTCTCCTTTTTACTGAGTATGAGGCATTTAAATAAAGGAAATGAAATCATGCATGAGATAATGACAAGGCTTACCACCTTAACAAATGAGTTGACTTCCTTGGGAAAGTTCATCTCTGAAGAGAAACAAGTTGAAAAGGTACTAAGGGTATTACCTAAGTTAAAATGGAATGTTAAGGTGACTGCAATCAGGGAGGCAAATAAGAATCTTGAAGGCATGACCCTGGATGAACTAGTAGAGAACTTAAGGACTTATGAAATAGAAGTTGATGGAACCAAAGAACAGGCAGCTCCTGAGAAAATCTTAGCATTGAAAGCTTCTGATAGTGATGAGGAATTTGAACTTGATAAGGAGCAAGTTGCCTTCATAACTAAAAACTTTAGTAAATTTTTTAAGAAGAAGAAGGGAATAAGTACTAATAAATATTCCAATGACAATCCAAATGGGTGCTACAAATGTAGCAAAACTGATCATCAGATCATAGACTATCCAGTCTGAGAAATAGAATGGAAGAAGAAAAGGGCTGAAAAGGAACTGAAGGCAAAAAAGAAAGAGGAGTATGCAATGATTATAGCCTAAGGATCTGATTTAGATAAAGATAAAGTTGATGAAACTACATTCATGGCTCTTGGAGATTCAGACTTAGATGAAGAAGATGAGGGTTCTGAGGTAATTATACTTGAAATCAAAGAAAAACTGCAATTGTTTTCAAAACCAAAACTTATTTCCTTGATGAGTGCATTGATTGATGATTTCCAAGAGTTAACCTCTGATAGGGATGAATTATTCAACAGTCTTGCAAGTCTCAAATTTGATCTCATTGGTATAAAGGCTTGCTCAGATACTGTTGATAAGGAAAAATCGGACTCTCAAGAAACAGGTTGCAGAACTTGAGATTTCAAATAATAATCTTAAGTGTGAAGTTCTCAAACTAACTCTCACTGAAAATGGGAAAAAGACCATGAGTAAAGAACAAGAAAATGCTGAACTTGAGCTAGTTAAATTCAAACAAGAATGCCATGATTTAACTGAAAAAATGAATAAGTTGAGTCAAGAAGTGTCTAAACTAAAACTTGATCTTAAAAGGGCAAATTAGGGGACAAACTCCTTAAGAATTATTCATAAATTGAGTGAGAGAAATTTTAATGAAAATGCAGGTTTGGGATTCCACAAAAGTTTTGATGATCCTAAAGATTTATGTTATATCTGTGGCAACCTTGGACATCCCACCACTGAATGTCCAGTGGCTACAAAAAGCAGATTAAACAATCAAAACCTAGCTATCAGATCTTCTCAAACCAAAAGGAACAAAACTATTTCTGTTCAGAGAAACAGGTTGCACTACTTGTTGCCTGCATGGACCAAAAAAAATTTAATTCATTCTTTCACTCATAAAATAGGACCCAAGCTTGTCTGGGTTCCTAAGTCTAACCATTGATTTCTTTTGCAGGAAAAAGTAAAAGGAAACAAAAGGTACTGGTACTTAGACAGTTCTTGCTCAACACACATGACTGGTGATAAGAAAAAGTCCCTTTCACTCTCCAAATAGGTGGAGGAGGAGTTTTTTTTGGTGATGGAAAAAAGAGAATCATAACTGGAGTTGGAAAGATTGGCTCATCTGAGTTAAAAGCATTGGAGGATGTCTATCTTGTAGAAGGATTAAAGCATAACCTGCTGAGCATCTCACAACTGTGTGACAAAGGTAATAAAGTTACTTTTACTGCTGCAGGAGTCAAAGTCAAAAAGATGAACATCAAAGAGATTTTGCTCACTGCAAGGAGATACAGGAATATATACAAAGCTGACATCATGGCAATACCAGGACCTGAGTTGACTGTCTGAGTGCTATAGAAAATGATTCCCTCCTTTGGCACAGAAGATTTGGTCATGCAAGTATGAAACAGCTAAACATACTTTCATCCAAATACATGGTATTGGGATTACCCAAGACCAAGTTCAAGGAAGAATATCTATGTAGTGCATGTGTAAGGGGGAAGCAGGTAAGATCTTATTTTAAGTCAAAGAACTATGTTAGCACTACCAAGTACCTTGACTTGGTTCATATAGAATTATAGTAGAGGTGGAAAAAGGTATGTTTTTTTAATTGTTGATGACTATTCCAGATTCACATGGAGTTTTTTTCTAGCCTCTAAAGAAGATACCTTTGATGTCTTTAAAATCTTCATTAAGAAAATTGAAAAGAAACTGGGCACTTCATTAATTTCCATAAGGTCTGACCATGGTTCAGAATTTGAGAATGTAAAATTCTTGAAATACTGTTTAGCAAATGGTATAGATCACAACTTCTTAGCTCCTAGAACACCACAACAAAATGGAGTGGTGGAAAGGAAAAATAGAACCTTGGAAGAAATGGCTAGAAAAATGATGCTTGCAACAAATGTTGCTAAAAACCTTTGGGCTGAGGCAATAAGTACTGTAGCATATATCATAAATAGATGCATGATCATACCTATATTAGAGAAGACTCCCTGTTAATTACTAAAAGGAAGAAAGCCTAACATTTCTCACTTTAGAACCTTTGGTTGTAAATGTTTTATACACAATAATGGAAAGGATAATCTAGGAAAATTTGATGCTAAAAGTGATGAGGGAATCTTCTTAGGTTATTCACTTCATAGTAAGGCTTATAGGGTTTTAAATAAAAGAACTAATTGTGTTGAAGAAAGCATGCATGTGGTTTTTGATGAATCCAGTGTTAAGACTAACCTGCAGGATAAAAGTGATACTGAGGAACAGGTTTTACAACAAGGCTCATTGACTGAAGATACCAAACTTAGAAGCACATCAACAGGGGGAATTAAAGTTGAAGGCACAGTGACAGGGGGGACTGAGCCACAAACAACCCCATTTCAGAACATCAGTAGTGACCCCAAAAGGATACAAGTATCAAGGATCACATCCTATTGATAATGTTCTTACTGATCTCACCTCTGGGATCACTACAAGGACTGGATTAATAAGTATGTGTGCCTTCAAGGCATTTCTATCAGAGATTGAGCCAAAGAAGATAAATAAAGCATTACTTGATGCTGATTAGATCATATCCATGCAGGAAGAGTTGAATCAGTTTGAGAGAAGCAAAGTATGACACTTAGTTTCTCTTCCAAAGATAGATCAGTAATTAGGACTAAGTGGGTGTACAGAAATAAAGTTGATGAGCATAGAACAGTTATAAGAAAAAAGGCAAGATTGATGGTCCAAGGGTACAACCAAGAAGAAGGAATTGACTTTGATGAAACTTTTTCTCCTATAGCAAGACTTGAAGCTATAAGATTACTTGTTGCCTTTGCTTCCTACATGGAATTTATTCTTTATCAGATGGATGTGAAGAGTCCATTCCTGAATGAGATTCTCAAGGAGGAGATGTATGTTAAGCAACCTCCAGGATTTGAAAGAAAGGAGTTTCCTGATCATGTGTACATGCTATATAAAGCCTTGTATGGGATAAAACAAGCTCCAAGAGCTTGGTATGAAAGACTTTCAAAGTTTTTAGTGGAGCATGGATATACCAGAGGTAAAATTGACAATACCCTTTTCTTGAAATCTAATGGGAAGGATTTGTTAGTTGTGCAGGTATATGTGGATGATATTATTTTTGGCTCAACCAATATAAGTATGACTCATGAGTTTGTCAAACTCATGAGTTGTGAATTTGAGATGAGCATGATGGGAGAGCTGAATTTTTTCTTGGGTTTCCAAATAAAACAGTCAACATCTGGGACAATGATCCACCAACAGAAGTATGTAAAAGAGCTTCTTAAAATATTCTCCATGGAAGAAGCAAAAGAAACCAATACTCCTATTGCCACTGCCACAAAGCTGGATTTGGACGAAATGGGTTCAGATGTAGAGCAAAAATTGTATAGAGGTATGATAGGGTCATTATTGTACCTCACAACAAGTAGGCCTGATATTGTGTTTAGTGTAGGTCTATGTGCCAGGTTTCAAGCAATACCCAAAGAATCACATCTAAAATTTGTGAAGAGAATTTTCAGATACTTGAAGGGAACTAGTGATCTTGGCTTATGGTACCCCAAAGATAATTTTAATTTGGTAGGATACTCAGATGTTGATTATGCAAGATACCTGGAGGACAGGAAAAGCACTATAGGAATGGCACACTTCCTTGGATCATAGTCGATTACCTGATCTACAAAAAAGCAAAATTCAGTAGCTTTGTCTACTGCTGAAGCTGAATATGTTGCTGCAGGTTCCTGTTATGCTCAATTACTTTGGATTAAGCAACAACTTATGGATTTTGGTATAGATGTTGGTTGTGTTCCCATTTTATGTGATAATACAAGTGCTATTAACATAGCTAAAAATCCTATTCAACATAAAAGAACCAAGCATATTGATATTGGACATCACTTTCTTAGAGATAATGTTGAAAAAGGTCATATATCAATTATATTTTGCTTTATTGAGGATCAAATTGCCTACATTTTCACTGAGGCTTTGAGTAGAGAACACTTCGAAAAAAAATAGGTTAGCCTTGGGGATGATTAATATTGCATAAGTCACCCTCAATGCTTGATTAAGATAAGTTGATCTTGCAAGTGATTGTTGGTTAATTCAGTCTCACACATTAACTTGTGTATCTTAATTCCAAGATTTTAGAGTATGTTGATCCATTTATGTGTTGATTTTGCAATGACTGGAATACAAAAGCAATTTTGTCTATTTTTTTCAGGTATGACTATTATTACCTACAGTATCTTAGAGTGAAACAAGTTGTCCACCTGGTTCCTTCTTGATACATTTAAACCGCCAAAATCAAAGAGTCATATTTACTCAAAAAGATTCTACTAGCTTTCCCATCAGTTCAGAGGTTCTCATCATTATGTTCCTTACACAGGTACAGTTCCTCATCTCTTCAACTTCTTCCATTTCTCTTTTAAATACTCCCCCTCCTTTTCGTGGTTCATACTCATCTCCTCAATCAAGAAAAATTACCAGTTTATAAATAGCATTCTCCTCATATTCTTCATCCTCTTCCTCTACTGGTTCTGTCACAAATCCCTTCACCGCACTTATCCTTTCTCTAAAAATCTCTTTACCTTCCTTAATCCTTCCTCCAATCTCCCATAAATTAACCGATTTTGCTGCTTTCAGAAATTTCCCAAACCCTTTTGCCTAAATTCCTTCACCTTTTTCATTCTTTTCAAAACCCCTTCTTCCTCCTCTGATCCCACTCTAAATTGTTGAAGATGATGATAATCCTAGTGACAGAGATAGCCTTTCTATCGCAGACTTAATTCCAAGAAGGTCCAGGTCCAAGCTACCAAGAAAACCCCCTTTCATTCCCATCGCTATTGACAACACTGCCCCTACTGAACCTTCTCCAACTGTCTCTATCCCTCGTACTCCTCATACTTGAGGAAGAAAACAACGAGAAGATGCATCCTTGGCTGAAGCTCTTCGAGCCAATAAAAAAAATACATGGCTACATCTGATCCTACCCCTCCTTGTGCATTTTCTCCTGGTCTTCTTCTTAGATCTGTTAGAAAGACAAAGACTATCATGGACAAAGTCCTAAAACCCTTATTTTCCAAGAAACCCTCTTCTAAACCTACTCAAAAAAAACCCATCCTCTTCAAAATCCCCTTCCACCGTCAAAGGTTCTACCTCCTTCAAAGTTTCCCCTCCAAAGTCTTCTACTCGTCCAAAGAAACAGGTCACCAAACTTGTTCCTTCTGACTCGTCTGACTCTGCTTATTCTCTAGATGCCACTGATGAGCTGGGTCCTGAGTTTGAAGTTCCTCACCCATCCTCTCATCAAGACACTCCTAAGGCTCATCATTTTTACTTTCAAAAATGTAAATTAGATAGAAGGAGGGTTGTTAGTGGTTTTGGTGGGAATGATATGCAAACTTTACTGGGAAAATTGGAGTTTCAAGGTTGGTCACATTTATTTCTTCAGGGAGACCTTCAGCGAAGATTTGCTAAAACTGAAGTGTATGAGTTTTATACAAATGAGGTGGGCATTGGTGAGTCGTTCTCTACTATTGTCAAAAAGGTTACAATGAACCTTTATATTGTGAACATTGCTAGGATATTGCATATTCCTTCTGGGGGATGGGGTCACTATGTTAAGGGTGTTTGGCCACCTCTGGATAATCTTGCCTCTGCCCTTGACATTTGTAAAAAGTTTTCTGGGAATCCTCACTTGCTCCACCATAGACGGGTCCTTAATAAGGAGATGTCACCACTTCACCAGCTTAATTTGATGTAGTTCATAAAATGATTCTCCCTAGAAAGGAAAGAAGGTGTGTGGCTAGTTTTCTTGATCTTACACTCATGGAATTATTGGACACTGAGGTAAGGATCGATTTGCCTCGTCTTATCCTGAAGCATATGCAAAGGTTTCTCCTAAAAGAGATTAATGGACATGTCCTCCCATATCAATTCTGGCTCACACCTATATTTGAGGAGTTTGGGGTGTCTGTCTAAGTGTGGTCATCAAAGACTACCAAGGCTATCATAGGGACTGTGAACCACATAATGCTACCTGGTTCTATGAGGAGTGCTGACAATCCACTGCAACGACTGAGGAATGCACTGGCTGTAAAACAAGGAGAAGTAGAAGTTGCTCAGGCAGCTTTAGAGGCAGCACAGGCTGCTCATGAAGATGAAAAAAAGGTTCTTCAAGCTCAGATTGCTTCCCTCACAACCTTGTTAGAAAAAGAGAGGGCTGAGAGTGTTCATGTCATTAGGAAGCTCACTTCCCTTATCCCTTCTTCTTCTTCATCCACTTAGCCTTTTTACTGATAACCTAAGTCTATCTCTTTTTGTTCCCTTCCTTCTTGGCTTGTTCTATCTTAGTTTGCTTCTGGTAATTGTAGTCGTATTTTGTTAATGAATGAAATGGACATATTTGATTTAAAAGTATTCTTCTTATGTTTTCTCATACTCCATTCATGGTCTCTTATTTTGAATTTTGATTGTCTTAGTGATAGCTTCAATAGCCATGAATTACTAAACATTTTTCACTTGACCGGACCAACTTTTTGATGATGTCAAAAGGGGGAAGAGTAGGCTATGCAATGCTTATAACTGAATTGGGCTAACCTGTTTTTGTTTCATTCTGTGTTGCTTTTACTTAAATTCCTTAGTGAGTATGTCAGGTTTTTGTGGTGTTGTTATGGTGTTGTGCTGCTATGTTTGTCATTATCAAAAAGGGGGAATTTTAGGGCATATCGAGTTTTGATGATAGATATGTGAATGAAACAATTTGAACAAGCTGACCCATCCAAGTGAACAAAGCTAAGCTGCAAACAAGTTATTGATAAGATGACTATGCGTACAAACGAGATTAGATAACACTTATCACATCGAAAGTTGAATGGAACAAAAAGTCTTGCAGAAGTTGAGTTGAACAAGAAGTCTGACATAAGTGGAATTAAACAAGAGGTCTTGCAGATATAAAAGAAGAGTCCTATTCAAAGAGGAAGAGAGAGGCGACAGCAAAAGAAAAACAAGAGTGAAACTACCTGGAGTCCTATTGAACATAGAAGATTACATCAACTGAAGGACTTCAGGAGATTTTGGCTTAAATACAAGAAACGAAATCAAAAGCTTTCACGCATGCCCTGAAAAGATAATCAACAATCAGCAAAACTGTTCACATACTTGAAAAAGAACCTGGTCCTTTACTTAGCAAGTCACAGACTGTGTGTAGTAGATAGATTCTTAGAGTTGTAATGAGTCATTGTTCTAGTCTCAGTGATCTATAAACTGAGTTAGGAGTTGTGTCTTCAAGTTAGGGAACTCGAAGATTTGGAAATACTTATCTTGGAAAGATTTGTGTTTGTGCAGTGATAGGAGTTAGTAGTTTTAATTCCTAGTTTACAAGAATTATTGTGATCTTGTTGATTGTTGAGGCTCTAAGTGTTATAGTGAAGTTGGGGTTAAATCCTGTAGAGGTACAGGCCGTGGTTTTTTACACCTTTCTTGAGCCGGGTGTTTTCCACGTAAAAACATTGTGTTCATCTTTTACTTCTATGAACCGTGTTTACTTACTTGTTCCACAGATAGGCAATTAGTAGGGCTTGTACTCTAACACTTTAACGTACCTTTTACCAACTTCTATAAAAGTCATGTTGATTTTGTTTCTGCCATCCTCACCATACTTTTCTTTCATCGACAATTCTCTCACTTTTGTCTCTTCTCCAGGTTCTCTTCGTCAAAAAAAATAAAAATAATCGTAATATAAATATAGTTCAAATCAATGCATCTCTCTTAACCTCTAGCAGCAAGGAAAAGAGGCACTGCATGACAAACACAAAAGTGACGATCCATTAACTACTTGAAACTTCTGATTGTATATGTTATGTTTACATTATTATATTAAAGTGTGATTTGAGAATTGATTTGAACTTTTCGCACTTCATTAAAAATCTCCATAATAGACAAAATCATCTAACTTTAAATAATTAAAGATTACCCTTGCAAGGAACGTATAATTTAACTACTATATATATAGACACACGTGATTTAGTTCTTTTCTTTTTTTGTTTTATTATTATTATTTTGTTCTAGAAGCTGTTACGCGAAGAAGACATTGGGTTCAACGTCCTAAAGTAGGGAAAACAAGTTCCGTGAGTGATATTTCACATTGATTGTCCTCTCTGGCCTCCAATACGCCTCATCTTTACCCCGCCACTCTACACCCTATTCCATGCCTCACCTTCCATGATATATTTATACAGATTATAAATAAATATTTTTAGGATAATTCCCTTCATCCAAAGTCAAATAAACGTTTCAAAATAAAAAATACCATTAAGGCACATGGGGTTGATTAAAACTAACGTGGCAATAATATATTGGCTTATAAATATATACTAATAAAGAAAATAAAATTAAAAAATGCATGGCATAATACAAGTTGCTTAGCATTCCATATTATTTCACTATATAAAGAGAAGAAATTTTGCATGGATGATAAGTGAGATAATAAATCAGTGGATTTTGGCTGTTTATTACAAAGTCCAGAGATTAGTGAGAAATTCTTCTTTTGCATTTTCTTAATTAGTTGTATTTTGAGTTATATACTATGTTGATTTATTTTGATTATTAATTAGTTGATGGTTATAATCAGGGAAGAACTAGGGGCGCAAAGGGTTCATTCAAAGTCTTTCGTCGAGAAAGTAAGCTAATTCTGACACTATTATATATTAAAAAAACTTAGTTCTTACGCTCCTTATCGGCGAAGTCACATATTAGAAGAAATAGAAAGATACATGACAATAAGATATATACTAGGTAAAAGTTACTATTATGTATATGTACAGTACATATTCAATTCCCTTGACTTATTCGTGTGTTTACTTTTTATATTTTCACATCATCACATGGTAATGGAGTATGTTAAACTACAAAATGTTCCAAATCGGGTAGTCATTTAAATTAGTGACGGATTCAAAATTTAATTAAATTCATGGTGTCCTAATAGATATTTCAAGTTAATACCATAATAATAACTAAATTAGCTGTCAAAATATTCAAATCTAAATGGGGTATGAGATATAAGAGTACTTTATTGAGAGGGTTGCATGTGTAGATTTTTTTTCACAATTTTCATGTGTTTATATTCCCTAATTAATCTGCAGACATAATTATGTATCATTGTTGACATGAAGAACATGAAATAAAGAACCCAAATGCAATTTGATTTAGTTTTATATTGCTAGTTTCAAGGTTTTATAAGTTGACATTATCACACCATCGTAGCTAATTAATCCTAATTAATTAGTACTATTTGTTATGAATTGTACATTATATATCTTAGCCTTTAGATTCTTTTCCATTTAGATTTTCCTTTTTCTTGTATGTTTAAATTCTTTTTAGGTTTGAGAAGTTCTTAGCAAATCAACCAAATCTTTGAATACTACAGATTAATGCTTACTTCGTTTCAATTTATAAATTGTCTTACTTTCCTTTTGGTCCTTCTCAATGAAGTTTTATTTAGTAAGTTTTTCAATTCCACGATCACAAAATTCAAAAGTGTCTCTTTATTTTTTAAATTTTATGCTCAATCAAACTAAGACGTTTTACTTGGACGGAGGAGTAATATACTGTGATGTCTAAAGGAGTATTAATGAGAGAAAGAAAGCATGAAGTTAAAAGTACTTAAAGATGGTTGTAATTTGTAATCACCTATGTTGCTCGAACTCTTCAAAAATGTTTGCGGGTGCGTATCGGATTCCAAAAGTATTGTATTTTTGGAGAATCCAACACGGATGCGGCATCAAAAGTGAAAGTCCGTGCAACTTAGGTAATCACAAGAAAATAGCTTTTGCTCGTAAGTGAGAAAAGTCATTTTTGCTCAAACAAATAACTTTCTGCTCGGATGGTAAGCACCCCTCACTTCTAACTCAAAGGTTGTGAGTTTGAGTTATCAGGAGAGTAAAAGAGGTGCGAGCTCATGGGGGGTGGGGGGTAAAAAAATGTCCCTCCTTGCTCAAATTCTCGAGGGTCGGGGGTCGGGGGTCTATCGGAAACAACTTCTCTACTTCATCTGAGGTAGTGGTATGGACTGCGTGCACTTTACCCTCCCGGACCCTACTTTGTGAGAATACCCTGGGTATGTTGTTGTTGTAAATACTAAAGCAAGAGAAATGATTCTTGATAGAGTAGTAGAACATTTACTAACATATGGTGCAAATGGTGGCATTTTCTGTTTTCTTGTTCAGAGAAAAATGGCGATAAGAACAGTGGATTTTCGATCAGATACAGTCACGAAACCAACAGAATCAATGCGCGAAGCAATGGCCAACGCGGAAGTGGATGATGATGTCTTGGGATATGATCCAACAGCGCAGCGTCTTGAAGCAAAGATGGCAAGAATCATGGGCAAAGAAGCAGGACTATTTGTTCCTTCAGGCACAATGGGCAATCTTATATGTTTGCTTACTCATTGTCAAATTAGGGGAAGTGAAGTGATTCTTGGTGATAATTCACATATTCAGATGTATGAAAATGGAGGGATTTCAACTATTGGTGGTGTTCATCCAAGGACAGTTAAGAACAATGAAGATGGTACAATGGATCTTGATTTGATTGAAGCTGCGATTCGTGATTCTAGCTTTGAGATACTTTCTCCGACAACTAGGCTCATTTGCTTGGAGAAGATTGAAGCTGCGATTCGTGATTCTAGCTTTGAGATACTTTCTCCGACAACTAGGCTCATTTGCTTGGAGAATTCACATTCTCGGTAAGTAAACATTATATACTTGCATATCTCTAAGAGGTAGAGGTAAAGTCTACGTAAACTTTACCCTCCCCAGACCCCAGTTGTGGGTTTACACTAGGTATATTGTTGTTGTTAGTGGTGCATTACATGGTATTGCTTTTGCTAGAAATGTATCTTTAGTATGCTATTCTATATTTTGGACCATACACAGTCAGTGGCGAATCTAAAATTTAAAATGTTGTATGGTTCCGAGTTGTGATAGTTCATCTTAAAATGTATGTTTAACTATGTTTATATTTAGTTTTCACACATATAAACAGTGTTTGACCCAATAGTACTGGTTCTGCGTTGTAGTTTCTTCCTAGATCATCTAGTTACTCATCTCAACGGTCATTCTTTCCCATTACTTAAGTCATTGACTCCTTCTCTGATGAATGTCCTTAACAACATTTCTATGAATGCAGTTCAGGAGGCAGATGCCTTTCCGTAGAGTATACAGACAAAGTCGGAGATCTAGCAAAGAAATATGGTTTGAAGCTGCATATTGATGGCACCCGTATATTCAATGCATCAGTTGTGAGTACACTTTTTCTTGTTTGTTAAGTGAACAACATTCTATATGCAATTGGTATTAGTGCCTACAACCAGTCAAATAATGGATCTATATGGTAGAGTAACTTTAAGTAGTTACAACCATAACAAAAATTCTAATTGATTTACACTGGGTATGTTGTTGTTGTTGTATTATTTGAGGTTTTAACTGGACTTATCTGTCTTCCAGGCACTCGGAGTGCCCGTTCATAGGCTTGTACAGGCTGCTGATTCAGTTTCGGTAAGTTAAGCCCTTTCTCTTCACTGTTTAGAGTCATTTCTGGTCCACTTTGAGTAAGGCAAAATACTATTTTATGTTCTTGTAACATGATATCGACAAAGATGTGGCATCTAAGGGACATTTATGTACAGAATTCTATCTTCATCATTTTAGATGACTAGATATACCTGTTTGAAATCTTGACGTTTTTGATGGTGTATAATGTTTATGGTTTAGTATTTTCGCTAAGTCCTGTAAGTCCTCTCAAGCAGAGAGGCCTTTAGAGTTCTGTGAAGTTAATGCTTTGAGAAATCATTCCAATTACCTTTCTGCAAACAAGAGTCATCCTATACATTGTCGAAAAAGAGTTTGTCTCGAAAAATTTATGATATGGTATCAAATGTAAATTGTAAAGGAGCGGGCATGTCTATACTTAGATGTATGATGATAATGATATGATGAGTTCAAATGAAGAAGTGGAGATTCATATAGCCGACCCCAACTTGTTTGAGACTGAGCGGTATTTGTTGTATTCATATATGTCCCCCTCCATTTTGTAACTTTTGGTTGTAATGTATGACAATTTATGTTAGTATACATCCTTTTTCCTCATTCAAGAATCCGCGCAGGCATGCTTATCGAAAGGTCTTGGTGCTCCCGCTGGATCTGTGATTGTTGGTTCGAAGAGCTTCATTTCCAGGGTAAGTAATACTTATGGATCATCGAAGAATCTGACTGTTCTTGCATAGCAAAATTTATCGCGTGCTCATTATTTCCTTCCATTGCTAGGCGAAAATACTAAGGAAGCCTCTAGGTGGAGGAATGCGACAGATTGGCGTCCTGTGTGCTGCTGCTTCTGTTGCATTACAAGAAAATCTTGTTAAATTGGAAGGCGATCACAGAAACGCTAAGATTTTGACAGGTACTAATATTTTTCTTTGAAGTTGATAAAAATGTATTGTCTGTAACAACTTAAGATTTTAGATGAGACAGTCGCACACCTTCAACGATCTAATGATTCCATTTTACATCTCAGAGGAACTTAACAAAATCAGAGGGCTTAAAGTTGATATTGCCACTGTTGAGACTAACATTGTAAGTTTGATTCAATGCAACTGTTTTCATTTCAAATACTTCAGAAAGACTATAGTTGAATTCTCGTCCTTCATATACTACGAGTGTAATAAGAGCATACGTCAACTGAGATCCAATTTTTTTTGTTATCAAGGTATATTGTCATATACGTAAGGGATCAAAGATCAGTAGAACAGAACTGTGCAAGTCTTTGGAACAACATGGTGTACTTGTACTACCAGAAGGGCCAATGAGGTGTGTTTTCGCCTTTTCATTCTTCAATTCTAGTGTATTGTAACAATACATACTAGACATATGAAGCATAGACAATATCAAAATGGAGAGCCAACGTCAGATAAACAATGAATATGAATTTGACTCTGATACCATAATAAGAAAATGAACCTAATTGGGGCGATAAGGTGTGC
>NC_061115.1:8089317-8091859 GCF_002878395.1 Capsicum annuum | reverse complement strand
TAGAAATTCAATTTAAAATTTTAAATCGTTAAATGAAAAAATATAAAAGCAAGGACTAAGGAGTGAATGAATTTGGGGAATTTTATTGATTGCAAAATGATCCAAAATTTATAATTTACATGAATGAAAAATCTACAAATTATGCATCATTTTTTCCAACTCATTCAAGTTAATATTAACGGGAACTTGCATAGGATAATCGAAGTTAACAGGGGCAAAACCATGCATTAGACTTGATTCTGCTGAGTTCTCCCGTGAAGTCATAATATTTTCAAGTTTCAGCTCGTCGCTCGGCTCCGGTTCCATTCCTTGGTTTCTTCTTTCCGCTCTAATCCAATCTCTGAGGAAAACTAGAACATTCTTTACATTGCTTCCCAATGAGTGTCGGTTGTCTCCAAGCTGTTGTCGTCCCTGACTAAAGGCGCTCTCTGACGCAACGGTTGACATTGGAACATTCAAGATATCTCTAGCTAATCTTGAAAGCACAGGATATTGTGTTTCATTACTCCTTCACCAATCCAAAGTGTTGATCCATCGTCTGCTATCCTCTGGTGCCGTCCGAAGATAATATTTCAGCTCTTCCCAATAAGTGGCACATATTATTATATTTCATGCACGGATGTAGCATAGCATCAACCAAGTAAATAGGGGGAATCGACAAAAATATTTTTTGAATTTCATAAACATGGCGCCAATAGCTTCTTTATAACCTTCTTTATTTTTATATTCTTTGAGCAAATCAGAAATATCGACTATTTATGCCAAAATATTACAAACAGTAGGATAATAAGCACCGAAAAATTCAACCGGAGCTACATAAAAATTTTCTAAAAACTTAACAAGATCATTAATTACAACCCAATCAGAATTATGTAGCATGCAATCAGCAGAATTAGCAAATGAACCGCAGTGTTGGTTAAAAGCTAGTGTAATAGGAATTCTATATTTATAACAAGTTTTGAAAAATTCATACATAGAATTTCATCTAGTATTAATTTCCTCGGGCATCAAAATCGGTGTAAGTCTATTTTCTTGACATTTAACTTTAAATTCTCTAATTCTCGATCTACGATTATTTCCTTGAATAAAACCAACGGCAAGACGAATTTTTTCAATATAAAGCTCAAAAAACTCAAGACCATGTTTTACAATTAAATTATATATATGACATGCACACTTAATATGAAAAATTTCAGACAAGGACGGAGATAGCATAGATTTTAATTTTTTTATAGCAGTCTTGTTGTTAGAAGTGTTATCAAAAGCAATACATAAAATTTTATTTTCGATACCATAATATCCGACAATTTTAACAATACAATCAGCAATAAATTGTCCAGTATGTTTACGATCTTCATCATATAAAAAATCAAGAATACGTTTTTGCATCACGAAATTACTATTCATCCAATGAAAAGTAACGGTTAAATAATCATTTTTATTTACAGCACGACCAAGATCAGAAGTTAGGGACAATCTACATTGATATTTTTTAACAATGTTGATAAATAAAAATAATATTGTGAATGAAATCTAAAAATATCAGACCGACAAGTAGTTCAAGGAATATCGTTAAATATAGGATTATAAATTGCTTGTATATAACGAATAGAGGCATCAGAAAAAAGGAAAACTAAAAGGTAAACAACCCACAACTATCATTTTAGCTATTTCTTCCCGATCCCTCAATTTATTATACTTCTTCGCTATGTGACCGGTTGCTGGGTCCATTCTAGTTTGCTTTGGCCCACCAACATCCCCACCACCTTGTGCAATATTTAACTCTCTTTTGTGATCTTCAGCTATATGTCTCATTAACGTACTCGTATCCCCTTGCTTGCCTCTACTTCTATGCTTATATATTTGTTGACAAATATTGCATTGCACCTCAATATCTTATATACGTTCAAAAAATTGTCATGCAACACTAGTTCTTTTACGAGGTCTTGGGGCACTGGAAGGACGGGGTGGGAGATTAACCGATTCAGATCTAACGTTAGCATCTCCTACTGCGGGTGTCTCAGCAATATTTTCATTATCTTCGTCTAAATTAACCGCACTACTTCATTTTCTTCTTCTATACCGTAATTTTCCTGAGCTTCTACATAATTCATATCGTGAGCACCTACACCTATTTCTTCCTCAAAAGGTGTACTAAGCGGTACTGGAGGCGAAGGTACACGGGTATATCTACTACTTGAACTATCTCTACCGTTAGTAATTCGCTTTTTACTACCACTACCGCTTCCGGGACAAAAAATTTTAACACCTTTAGTAGCGAGGTTTCTTAATTTATCCATAATATAAATTAAATTAAACTAAAAATATTCAAAATACACAAATATAATAAAATTAACTATTAAACAATTAATACAATAAATAAAAATTAAACGTAAGAGATGGAACAACAATACCAAATTTTGGAAGTATCCGAAGATTGCGACTTTAGAAACTTCCGCTTGTACTTTTGTAAACGAAAAATTAAAAAATTAAAGTGAACACTTTAAGAAATTAAATATTCAATATATTTAATTTCTTAAAG
>NC_061115.1:8066916-8089217 GCF_002878395.1 Capsicum annuum | reverse complement strand
TGGAAGTATCCGAAGATTGCGACTTTAGAAACTTCCGCTTGTACTTTTGTAAACGAAAAATTAAAAAATTAAAGTGAACACTTTAAGAAATTAAATATATTGAATATTTGAGAATTGAGATTTGAGAGAGTGAAAAATTGTGTGAAAAATGATTTGAAATTGTAGGGTATTTATAGAATTTTTTTGGGGGATTAAAAAATATTTTTTAAAGTTAATTTTTTTTTTTTTTTAATAAATGGGCCCAAACTAACCGTTTGGACCCGAAAACGGCTATATAGCCGTTGGGCCAATGACTAGTTTGGCCCAAAATCTTAATTTTTTTTAACTTTTTTTAAGGTATCTGGGTTAGGCCGGGCTGATTAACCGGCGGACCTGAACCGAGCTTGGTTCGGATCGGATTAACCGGGCCCATTTTAAAAAAATAACCGGTCCAGAACTCGAAATCGGGCCGGATCAAACCGAGCCGGATCAGCCCGGCCCACTTGACACCCTTACGTGCAACTGTACAAGGTAGGCATATTATTGCCTACAGAGCAAAAGTGATGCATATAAAAGGACAAGTATATAAATCAAGTACAGTAGCAAAGAAGTCAGGATGAAAAGAATGAAAAGAAAATAGTAGTAACAACAAATTTTATGATAAAATAAAGTATACAATAAATCCGTATCATATTTAATATTAGCTCATTTTATTCTTTGCTCTAACATATTTGATAACATCATTTACCGTATTGTGTTAAAATAAACTAAATAATTAGTCATATCAATAATCAAAAAGGAAACTTAAGTAAATGTACCTTTCAGTCAACTATTTTATCAACAACATCGCCCTGACATCATTTACAGTATTGTGTTAAAATGAGCTAAATAATAAGTCATACCAATAATCAAAAAGGAAACTTTAGTAAATGTACCCTTCGGTCAACTATTTTACCAACAACATTGCCCTCAAGTATATACTACCTATACACGTTGGCGCTATATATCCTATATATGTTTTGTATAAATATGTATAACCTCGTATACTGTATTCACATTTTGTAAGCTACATGATGAAATGATATCTAGCTGTAAATTTCCTATCAATAATTTATACCCAATAACTTTGAAAACAAATGTTCTTATAAATCTTCAATATCAAAATCTAAAACTTAAAAGTTTTTCTGCAAAGACATCAAAAGTTCAACACCATCTACTTTCAAATTCGTTTTTGTAAATCAACCCATCAAAACTCTTACTAATTTCTTTTATATAATACACTTAACTAATACTTTTCCTTTTATAATGATTATATATAAAATATCAAATAAAAAAATTATTCTTAAAATAGCTCGACAAGATTTTAATGAATCAATTTATATTTTATACTATAAATTTATTAGCCTTTATCAATAAATTAAACTGAATTAATAAATGGACGAATCATTTACCCATCCAAACTTAAGAAATTGGATAAATCATATTTTAATGAGTTAAATTTTGCCATCTCCATTAAAATCTAAAAGAAAACAAAAAAAAATGAAAAAATATTTTTAGATATTTTCCCTCTTTATAATAATTATATATAAAATATCAAATAAAAAACTATTTTTACAAATAGCTCGGCAAGATTTTTAATGAATCAATTTATGTTTTATACTATAAATTTATTAGCCTTTATCAATAAATTAAACTGAATTAATAAATGAACGCATCATTTACCCATCCAAACTTAAGAAATTGGATAAATCATATTTTAATGAGTTGAATTTTGCCATCTCCATTAAAATCTAAAAGAAAATAAAAAAAAATGAAAAAATATTTTTAAATATTTTCCCTCTTTATAATAATTATATATAAAATATCAAATAGAAAACTATTCTGAAAATAGTTCGGCAAGATTTTAATGAATCAATTTATATTTTATACTATAAATTTATTAACCTTTATCAATAAATTAAACTGAATTAATCAATGAACGAATCATTTACCCGTCCAAACTTAAGAAATTGGATAAATCATATTTTTATGATTTAAATTTTGCCATCTCCATTAAAATCTAAAAGAAAACAAAAAAAAATAAAAAAATATTTTTAAATATTTTTCCTCTTTATAATAATTATATATAAAATATCAAATAAAAAACTATTTTTACAAATAGCTCGGCAAGATTTTTAATGAATCAATTTATATTTTATACTAGAAATTTATTAGCCTTTATCAATAAATTAAACTGAATTAATAAATAAACGAATCATTTACCCATTCAAAATTAAGAAATTGGATAAATCATATTTTCGTGAGTTAAATATTGCCACCTTCATTAAAATCTAAAAGAAAACAAAAAAAAAATGAAAAAATATTTTTTAATTAAAAAAATAAAAAATTGATGAATAAGCAAAACCTCCTTCTCCACATTTTCAGCTGCCGCTCTATACCTCACCCTTATTATTACTCCCTCCCTCCCCAACCAAAAATAATTCTTCAAAAAATCATCTTTAATTTTTTTTAATTCTCTACAAGAATTTGTCTTATGGGGTTAGTAAACTTACTCTCTTTATTGGTTCTTTACTGTAAATTTTTTAGTATTTTAATTTTCTTGAAACATTGTTTTTTTGTTCTGAACTTTGCTTATATGTGTTAGTTATTGACCCCCAAGATGTTGAAATAGATGTTTAATGTAAGTATAAGCAGCCCTTTTGAATACTAATTAAAATTGAACTAATATTTTGCGAGTATCTGGTGGGAGGTGACAAGTATCATGTGGAATTAGTGTGAGTATAATAAACCTTTTTCTGTAAATAATCATGGCATCCAGGCCAACTTTCGCGCACCTCGACTAATTTAAATTAAAATAATCATTTGGGGTTTGAGGTTTGATTGTGGTTTATTGGTTTATAGTTGTGACCTTTTTATTGACTCATAATTTTTTTGGTTTCCACTGGAACAAGAATTTCTCTTATGAGGTTAGTAAAAACACAATCTTTTTTGGTTCAATACTGTGAATATTTTAGTATTTTTAATTTTCATGAAACATTGTTTTTCTGTTCTGAACTTTGGTTATGTGAGTTAGTTTTGCTAAAAAGATTGGCTCCATGATGTTGAATTAGTGTAAGTATAATGAACCCTTTTGAATGCTGATTAAAATTCTGTTCTAGCATCGATGGATAGAGTTACCTGATGCTTGTTGCTGGTGGGAGGTATCTCGTGGAATTAGTTAAAGTGTGCGCAAGCTTACCAGGATACCATAGTTATTAAAAAAATACTAATTAAAATTGAACTAATTTTTGGGGTTTGAGGTTTAATTGTGGTTTATTGGTTGATTTGTTTGTTGTTGTGCTTTTTCATTCTCTAGTAGTTCTTTTGTCTCCAAAAGAACAAGAATTTGTCTTATGGGGTTAGTAAAAGTACACTCTTTTTTTTGGTTCTTTACTGTAAATATTTTAGTATTTTATTTTCTAGAAACATTGGTTTTTTGTTCTGTACTTTTGGTGGGGGGGTTGGTTGGTTGGTTGATTTGTTTGTTGTTGTTGTTGTGGTTTTTTGTTCGGTCATATTTTTCTGGTCTCTACAAGAAGAATTTCACTTATGGGGTTAGTAAAAACACAATCTTTTTTGGTTCTTTATTGTAAATATTAATATCTTATTTTCTTGAAACATTGTTTTATTGTTCTGAACTTTGGTTGTATGTGTTAGTTTTGTTAAAAATATTGGCCCAATGATGTTGTAGAGATGTTTAGCTTAAAAATTAGTATAATTATAATGAATCCTTTTGAATACTGATTAAAATGGAGTGGTTTCATGTAGGGTTTTATTGTGGTTTATTGGTTGATTTTTTATTTTGTTCTGTTTTCGGATATAATAAGGGCGGAGTCAGGTAGGGCAGAGGGATTCATCCCCCATCGGCGGAAAACTACACTGTTTATACATTGTTAAAATTATTTTTTATAGGAGATATTGAACCTCTTTTGGCTTCTTGTTTGTTAATTTTTCATACTTTGAATCACCTTAGTGAAATTCTTTGTTCCCCCACTGCTGTATGCTAAATAGAAATGTTCCTAATGTTGCTCTGAGCACTCTCTGTGTAAATACCCTTGTTTCTGCTGTTTGTAAATATTGTTTTTTAGAACATTGTTTTTTTTTCTGAACTCTGGCTATGTGAGAGTATTTGAACTGTTGATGTAATGCTTAAACTGTCAATAATGCTCCAGCTTGAGCTACATCTTCGTCGAGATTATCAATTTTAGTGCCTATAAACTTCCAAATATTTGTCTTTCCATTTGATTTTCCTCTGATGCTTGCCTTAGCGACTGATTTTGTGAAGTCCATTGATACTTACTACAAGTGTAATAGGCTATAAGGAGAATCAGCTTCATATTAAAGCAAGTTTATGCGGATTTTTCATTGATCACGTTGCTGGAAAATCATTTTTAAGAATCAAGATTTCCCAGCCCTCTTTTCACTTACGTTTATCTATAGGTCACTTCCCATGTTCCTCTTATTATATAATTTGGATGGAGGATGCTACTTTTCCTTCTGTCTGTTTAGTACTATGAATTCTAACCACTATGTCATATTCTTCTTTTAGCGGACCCCCAAAATAGTCAGGAATTTGAGGCCTAGATAGTTGAAATGTTCTCTTCTCTTTCTCTAACTCCCGGTTATTGAGTTGGGTGCATTCAGATGAAAATGCATGCTGATTATGTGGTCCAATTGAGGCAGCTAGGCCGTGTTATCTCTTTATAATTGATTTCCTTCTTGAAGTTGATTTTCTGTTGCTATTTTGACCGTCTTAGTAACGTGCCTTAGTAATTATTCAGAATATTTTAGAAGATGGCGATAGTTGAGTCCGTTCTTGATCTCCCCGTGCAAGATCCACCTGGTGAAGACTTCTCAGCATCTGATTTGAGTTGGACCAAGATCGGAAATGAAGAACATCATGATGATGTTTCCCTTATTCCTTATGATCGAGTTGATGCTTTTATCATTGGAGAGTGTTGTAATGTGGAATTCCCAACAAGGTTTCACATTGAGAGGGGAAGGAAAAGAAGCAAAGGCAGTTTAAAGGAGTATAAACATGATGAGTATTTGGAATACAGGATGTAAGTGCTTCAACCATTTCAGAATATATCACTCTACATATTCTTTCATTCTTTTTTTGAAATGATTAGTGTAGGTCATGCTGACCTCTTTTCTTGCTATATTTGTTTTAGCAAATAAGCTATGTACTTGTTTGAATTTTTTATTATTTGATCTTTTGGTGGACTGACTCAGGAATGAATTTTCACGGCAAATAAATCTGAATGTAGAGGATTGTTTGTTAGCGTTTAACTCTTGTTTTTTTTTTTTTTTTTGGTGGGGTGGGGGGGGGGGTGTATAGCTAGAATCAATGAAGTGGAACGTCCTGTTTTAGGACTAAACAAAAGATGAACTTAAAGGGATAACTATGAGGACTTTGCTTAATTTAAATGATGGAGGATGAAGCAATACTTGGTCTTCCTCAGGAACATTTGTGTTGTATTACTAAGTTTAAGCTTCTTAAAATTCACTTTATATAACAGTTTTATATCCGATATATGTTGGTAAATCCTCAATTCATAATCCTGTATCAATCGTTCATGTATTTAGGCGTTGTTGGACCCGAAGTCTAAACAACCCAAAGTCTCTCCTGATCTTAATTCTGGACCTATTTCCTACTTTTAATCTAAAGCGCTGCCATAGTTCACTGATATGCTTCCAAACAACCTATTTTGTGGGCATGGACACTATGTTGGACTGCAAGAATCTTCTTTATTGCCTTATTTAGTGATTATAACTTCTTTCCACAATTCTTCATGGCTTCACCATCATGATTGGTTATCATGAGTCATGACCATTTAAGCAATAAGCTTTTATTCTGCAACTTAATGTTTTTAACATCCAGTCCACCTCCTCGTCCATCTAACTTAACCCAGTGCATCCTCTTTCTGTCTTACATTCACAGGGAGAATATACCCTTTGCAACTGATAGAACAAAAACAAGATTACTACCATTGTAAAGCAAGTCAGGTTCAACCATGTGAAATCTACCTCAAAAGATAGATGTTCTAGTCTGTAGGTTTCTTGATTTAAAAAAAATAATAATAATTATTCTTCTCTATAGGCCTTAGTAAATAAGAAATTTCATGACTTCTATGGAGCTCGAAAGGAGCTGCATTAGCTCTGTTGTGCATCCCATCATTTGCTTAATCAATGTCTTCTTTATAGGAATTTGTCCTTGTGTATATAGTTCTTAACAATCTGGCTTTGTCATTCACGGCTACTTTTAGAATTTCCTAAGTGTAAATTTGTTTTGCTGAAGTTCGTTGTGTGTATATGTTTCTTTCTCTGTCAGCATTCCAGTATGTTTTAAGTTTGAAAATGAATAAAAATAGACAATGACTGGAAAGGCTTCTGCAAGCTTTTTCAGACCTTTGATTTCTGTAGTTTTTTCATCGTCTCCCTTCCTCCCTCCCTCTGTCCCTACTTCCTTCCCTCCTTCCTTCCTTCCGTCCCTCCCTCTCTCTGTCCCACTTTTTTCACAAGGAACAGATTCAAGCTTTCTGCAACTTCAAGTTTGTGCGACTTCTCATTCTTTACTTGTTTCTCGCTTCCTGACCATGGCTACTGTTATGGTAAAGAAGAGAATTAATTCAAAATTCTTAGGTCGCCACTGTTATTCCCTTGGAATACTTACCATTTTGAACCAATAAGCTATTCCTTTGCCCATATTTGTTTACCGACCTTCTACTTTCTAAAGGCAAGACTAGATTAAAGTCATATTTGAACTATAAATTTTTCATTGGCAAAGAATAAAACTCATAATATGTACTATCATAAGAAGGTTTCTAACTTCTTACCACATAAAAATATATAAAACATCTGCTTTAGTGAAATGTTGTGTTGGCTTTTTAGGGACAAAATCATGGGAATAAGGGAGTAAGTTAGCTGTTTGAAAAGTCATGAGATTTCGACATTGTAACGATTGACTCTTATTACAGAATATTGCGGAAAAAACTACTGTTTTTGATAAATTTTGGTATAATAGGAACTTGAAAGCTGAAATTGTTGACGAGTTTCTCCTTCATATCTTATCATGCTGTTATTTCAGGTATTGGTGTTCCTTTGGCCCGGAAAACTATGGAGAAGGTGGTGGTATTTTACCAAGTCGACGATATCGGCTTAACACTCGAAACCGTGCCGCTAGACCCCAGTCCATGAGGGGCTGCACATGTCATTTTATAGTGAAGCGTTTGTATGCCCGCCCATCTCTTGCACTTCTTATATATAACAACAGGCGTCATGTTAACAGATCTGGTTCTGTATGCCACGGGCCACTTGATAGAGATGCTATTGGCCCTGGTGCGAAAAAGATTCCTTACATTTGCAATGAGATTCAACAGCAAACTATGTCTATGATCTATCTTGGCATTCCTGAGGAGAATGTTTTAGCAAAGCATATAGAGGGTATTCAACGCTACTGTGGTTCCGATGCCAAAGTGAATAGCCTTGCTGCTCAGTATGTCCACAAACTTGGCATGATTATTAAAAGATCTACTCATGAGTTGGATCTAGATGATCAAGCTAGCATAAGATTGTGGGTCGACCGCAATAAGAAGTCAGTTTTCTTTTATCAGGATTCATCAGAAAATGATCCATTCATCTTAGGTATCCAAACTGAATGGCAATTACAGCAAATGATTCGTTTTGGGCATCGTAGTCTCATTGCAGCTGATTCAACATTTGGTATAAAGAAACTTAAGGTAATGAAGCAATTGTGTCTCTTCCTTTAAACCTTGACGACATCTTCCATAGCTCTAATTTTCATCTGTGTAAACTGGCAGTATCCTTTGTGCACACTTCTTGTGTTTGACTCAAGACAGCATGCCCTTCCTGTTGCTTGGATCATCACCCGCACAATTGCCAAGCCTGATGTGAGTAAATGGATGAAAGCTCTACATGATCGTGTCCATGCTGTTGATCCAACATGGAAAGTCAACGGTTTTCTAATCGACGATGCTGCAGCAGAAATTGACCCCATAAGGCAAAATTTTTGTAGTCTACCATTTGTCTGTATCTGGTTAGTTACATAGTTCTATAACTAACTTACATGATCTTAATGTCTTTTCAGGGAGATATTTTCATGTCCGGTTCTATTTTCACTTTGGAGGATCCGTAGATCATGGTTGAGAAATATCATCAAGAAATGTAGTAATATTGAGGTTCAAAGAGAGATATTTAAGCGTCTAGGAAACATAGTGTACAGCATTTGGGATGGAAGTGATCTTTTTGTTGCTTTAGAAGAATTTTCTCAAGATTTTGCTGATCAAATGGCCTTCTTGCAGTATTTCAAAGCCACATGGGTGCCTAAATTTGGTTTGATCATCTCTTTGTTCGTTATCTACTTTTGTTACCTTGGAAAGTTTTCCATCACAAAGAAAGAAGAAAAAGACTATAATCTGTCATACAATATAACTCCACTATATAGGCACTCCATTACTTGCATGTTGTTGTTTTTTTTAAGTTTATTTCACCTTACTATATAAAATATATGCATTCCATGATTTACATGTATATATTTTTTTATTTTAGTTTATTTCACCTTACTCTAGACCCCACTTTGTGGGAATACACTGGGTTTGTTGTTGTGTTTATTTCACCTTACTATATAAAAGCATTTGTTCAGAATCATTTTCTATCTTTTGCCAGTATTTGCATTGTAACATTTGTCCTTTTCATAGTACAGAAATGTGGCTTACTACAATGAGGACGTTACCTCTTGCGAGCCAGGAAGCATCTGGTGCAATCGAAGCATATCATGTGAAGCTGAAAGTCAGACTATATGATGATTCACATCTTGGAGCACTCCAGAGGGTTGATTGGTTAGTTCACAAATTGACGACTGAGTTACACTCTAGTTACTGGCTTGACCGATATGCAGATGAGAGTGATTCTTTTCAAAATGTGAAGGCGGAGTATATTGCCACTACTTCTTGGCATAGAGCTCTGCAGATTCCTGACGCTGCTGTAACCTTGGATTCCACGGATAACTCCTTTGCAAAAGTTTTGAGCCAGAAAGACAGCAGTATAGCACGACTAGTTTGGAATCCTGGCTCGGAATTTGCCCATTGTGATTGTGAATGGTCAATGCAAGGAAATCTGTGCAAGCATGTTATTAAAGTCAACATGATATGTGGGAATCTTCAATCTTATCGACCTTCTATGTCATTTCAATCATTCAGTGAGATTCTAGATAGTCTATCAAAAAAACCGGTGGATGATTCAATTGCGATGGATTTGTCAACAGCATGGACGCATCAGATGCTTGATCAAATTCAGAAGCTTGTTGAGCTAAACCAGTCTAATGATATTGGCACCATAGTAAACAATATGCCTTTGAAATGGGTTGCTAGAAAGGGCAGAACTTCAGTTGGCAGGCCATCAGCTCGTGCTCTTCTTCCCTCCAGTACCAACAATAATATAAGTAGTTCTGCTGCTAAAAAGAGTCAAAAGCGGAAGAGATTATCAAGAATATTCTGATTGCTTGTGGAAGACGGACAAATTCCTCCGGAGCTTTGTATGGGTGCTAAACAGCTATCAGCCCCGTCCATTTCATTTGGCAGACGGCTATTCTGCGATTACTTCCTTGATCATACCCCCGTTGGTTAAAACGGCTGTTTTAACCAACATTATGCGGCCACCACTCAGACACTCGATGCCAATCCTTGTGTATCAAGCGATTGACTGGTTTCAAGAACTGATCAGATAAATTTGCTTATCCAGCAAGAAACCTTCCCTACCGGTGAATGTAAAGGCCAGGCTTCGTTGGTGGAGATGCAACGTGATTTTATGGCTACTTCATAAACATATCTGATTGAGTTCACTTCTAGCTTTGAGATGAATAATTTTTTACCTTTGAACTCGGGAGGTTTTCGGCTATACAAACAGATTTGGATGCAGAAATTTTGTCGAAAATGAGCATATCACTATGGATAACTATCTTATTGTTTGAACACACAATTGAGGCTTACAAACATTAGGATGATATACAATGTACATATGCTTGTATATGGATTTTGCTTCAGATTCAGTTGAGGAAACAGCAGGTCTGCTTAGTTGAACACATTGATTTAGACACAGTATTTCTTGGTCTATAATAATATTTCACTATGACGGCCAATTTTTCATGTTATGTTGTATTATATGTTCTCTATAATAACATTTTGCTATAGCAGTCAAAAAAAATCTGAATAAACAACACCATTATAGAGAGATTTGACCATATCTGTGTCCCTTTTGGAACTGGTTCTTTCAATAAAAAAAAAAGATTAAGATTTGGCTTTTGTAACAGTAGCTGAGTTATGTTAGCAGTAGGATTATATTAATCATTGTATTCAAATTTAATGAGATTGTTGTGTCATCGTATTATATTATTTTATTGTAGTTGTTTAGAATGTTTCTCTGTTACTTAACACTTCCGTTTATTCTTTTCCTGAACTACTTTGGATTGTTTTTGCTTGAGTCGAGGGTCTATCGAAAATAACCTCTATCCCTGCGATAACGATAAGGTTTACGTACACTCTACCCTTCGGGTATATTGTATTGTTGTGTCACATTGTACCATTGCTTCTCTGGCATATCTGTAGCCAAACACTTGCAGCAAACTGTATGAGTTGAGCTTGAGCAGCCAAAAGTTTGACAAGTTTTGTGTTCAGAGTACAAAGGTCAAAAAGTATTTAATTTGGACAGTGAATTCTGTACTCAAGTCTGCAATTCTATATAGGACAAACAACATAAATTCCTACATTTCCAAGCTTAATTACAAAAAAAAATTCAAAATTTTACATAATTGCTGAAAATTTCAGTTTTGAGCTTGTCGAGATACATAATTATCTCTCGATAAATTCAATGAAGATATATTTTTTCCTTTATAAAGATACATAATTAGCTTTCGATATATTTTTTCCGACTTTGAGTCTATCGAGATATATAATACATCCAATAAAGATACATTTTTTTTCCTTTGTAAAGACACATAATGAGCTTCCGATATATTTTTTCTGATTTTGGGTCTGTCGAGATACATAATTAGCTTCCGATACATTCAATGAAGATACATAATTAGTTGAGATTTTTGTAATTATTTTATAACGGTAAAAATTTGTGTAAATATAATAAGTTAAGGTGTATGTTTATGTTATTTTTTGCTATATTAAATGGGATTTAACTTATGTACAGTAGCTTGATATTCCTTTGCTGAAAAATTATACCGTAAAAAATAGGTAAAAGTTTCTTTTTATGTATATAACACTATGTTAAATTCCCTTAGTTTATTGATGTGTTTACTTATTTATATTATATTTTGACTGTTCTTAGTAAAAATCTTGATATAAATCTTCAAATGCACTCTTACCACTAAACTATAGTTAAATAATATATATTTTTGTTTTATATAATTAATGATTAGAAATACATTTAAACTACTTTTTTCTTTTCGAGTTTTATGTTTCAATTATTAGTTCTTTTTTCTGCTTGAACTCATTACTTAACTACCATCGAGGGTCGATCTAGATTTAAATGTATTATATTGTTTTAAAAATTTAAATCAGTATAAAAATTGATAAACTTCAAAGTCTGAATTCAATAAAGTGGTATGTAACTATTAATTAAGATGGTCTAATGGGGTCCATAAACAGTGATTTCAGTTGAAGTTAGCTGCCATTTTTAAAGATCATTTATATCACTTTCTTGATATTTACTTACAAAATAATTGAATTAAGTAGTTTTCAGGCCGGTCAAAAATATTCATGTAGTACCTAGCAAGTCTTTGGTATATAACTGATAAAATGGTTGTCATGTGATTTATGATATTACATGTCCAAACTGTGAAAATAAATATAATCTAAAATTGCATACAATAAATCTCACACACAAAAAAAGCTTAGTACACCAACCTTCTTTTTTTATACCATAAATTGTAGTATGGTATATTTTAAAAATGGAAGAGAATTAGACAATTGATTCCATTGGAATTGGGAAATTTCCTCAAAATCGTCCCTACAAAATAATGCTAAAACTTTAAATGTGTATAATAGTTAGTGGTGCACATTGGTTGATTCGGTTCAATTCGATTTTATGTTTTATTGGTTTGGTTTATCGATTTTTAATTTTTAAATATGCAAAATCAATAACCAATCAATAAGATATTTTCTTATCGATTTTCAGTTTAACCAATAAAAAAATACTCATAAAATAGAAATGGTAACAACTAACATAAAAAAAAAATCTTAATTGCCGCCAATATCATACGTAATGCGTTTTAGTTTACAAGAATCTTCAAATTTGAACTGAATATTTTTCAAACTGAATCCTAATTGTTGGAAGCTACTAAATGCTTCAAGCTTTTCAATTAGGGGCAAAACAGTAACTTAGTGTATCCTTTGGGTTAGCGTTTTAACCGATATCCAGTAAGCTAAAATTGAAATCGAACTGATTACCCAATAAATTTTTTTATAAAATCAATAAAAAAACTGTTAACCTAATAACCCAAAAGTATTTTTATTAGTTCGGTTTATCAGTTGGTTCGATTTTTGCACACCTCTAATAATAGTTCTAACAAAATATACTCCTTTACTTCTAATTTATTTGTCTTACTTTTTTTCTGTGCATCAAAAAAATATTTTTTGACAATTCTCTAATACTACTAACTTTTTACCTGTCATATTTAAAATCATAATATTAAAAGATATTTTTATTTACCATAAATTTGATACAATTAAATTTATAAATAAATATCCAAGAACATGTGTTACAAGTCAATCTTGCTATGAATTCAATTTATTTGTAGTTAAGTCACAAGTCACTTGTTAGAACAACAAGCAATATTAGATAAAAAAGGAATCAACGAGAGGGTAAAGCAAACTAGTTAATTCGGGCCGAGGGGTTCATCCGAATTTTCTCAATGAAAAATTATAGTACTATGAATTATTTTTAATGTATATATCACAGACATTGAACTCTCTAGACTAATTCATGGTTTTACATATTTACATTTTGAACCCTCTTAATAAAAAACTGATCTCCAACACTGATATTGGGTGTTGAGTGTGTGCCCTTTCATAGTCATGGTGTTTGTTGCAATATTGACGCGCTCGAGCTATTCACCCGAAATCTGCTACATGTCACTATACAATTTTATCTCGTACGGCGTATAATTTTGATACACTACGTATCTTAGTTTAAGATTCAAGAGTCTTTTTTTTTTAAAAAAAAAAATTATGTGTCAAGTCAAAATTAGACAAAGTGAAATAAAAGTACCATTTACTTCAAATATATATAATTTTCACATACATATATACAATTAAACCTCTCTCTCACCACATCTTATTAGGGGTGGGCATCTTATGGTATATACCGAATACCATACTGAAATCGAAATTTCTTATACCTCGGTATATAGATGTTATGATATTTGGTAGAAGTTTTAAATTATTTTGGTATTTGGTATTTATGCAATAAATACCGAAATATCATGTACCGCACCGAAATTTTTTAATAATATATAAAACTCATATATATTATATTTAAGATTATTAAATATATTTATATATCATCCATTAGCCAATTGAACACAAAAATAACTTTTATTCAAAAACAAATTTTTTGGGAAGATTATTATTTAGGAGCACTATGCTTAAGTTTAGGTAATGTTATTCAGAATTTGTATCTTGGACTACTCAATCGTGATTGAAATATATTTTTTGTATAATTGATTAACAAAGATAGTTGTTCACCTGATATGATTGAGATATTTTTGATGTTTAAAGTTATAATTTTTTTTATATGAATATATGTAAGTCGAAATCAAATAAAGTATGGTTATCGAATTACCATACCGTAAAATACCGAAATCGAATTTAAAAATACCGAACCATACCAAACTAATGTGGTATGGTAATGGTATTGTTCTTTTAGATACCGAAAATCGAAATTACCGTACCAAAATTTAAAATACCATATCATACCGTACCATGCCAACCCCTACATCTTATCATATAATAATCATGTTTTTCTCAAATTAATTTTTTAATCATATTTTATCTTTTTATAATAATATTTTATCTATAACCGCAACAATTATGTTTATTGTTATACGTTCTTTATAAAACTAGATACTAATAGCCCGTGCAAGGCACGGCCCAATAAATATTTTTAAAAAAATTATTTTAATTATTATGATTTATAGTATTTTTTAAAAATATATAAAATATTAATTTTTTTGGATATTTTAAGTTGTTAACTATTGTAATTTATAATACGTTTTATTTAATTTTTAAATGCTTAGATGATGTTAACTATTGTAATTTATAATACGTTTTATGTAATTTTCAAATGCTTAGATGACCATAATAATTAATTATGGGTGATATAGTAAAGCTACGAGTGAAACAACGAATCAAACATGTCTTAATGACTCATAACAACTAATTAAAAGCGATACAATAAAATTACTATAAAAGATACTTATAAAAAAAATTAAATGGTCATAATAATTAATTAGGAGTGACATAATAAAATCGCAAATGAAACAGCGAAGCAGACATGTCTAATTAAAAGTGATACAACAAAATTACTATACAAAAATAGCTGGGTGAAGCAGTTGAAGTAGACATGTCATAAATATCTATTTTACTTTTTTATTAAATATAATAATTTTCTAATGCATAAATAGCTTATAATAATTAATTAGAGATGATATAATAAAATCACAAAGAAAGTAGCTTATGAAGCAAGCAGGATTATAAATATCTATTTTACTTTTTTTATTAAATAATATTAATTTTTTAATATATAAATTACTTATAATAATTAATTAGAGATCACATAATTAAAATCACGGAAGAAGCAGCTGATGAAGCAGACAAGAGAAGCAGGCATGTTGACGGAGTGCTGCCTGCTTCTCCCGCCTTTTGCCTCTTATTAGATAATACTAGACAGTGAAAGGCTCGTGCTAGCACGGATCCAATATATATTATTTTTTTAATCTTAATTTAGGTGACACAAATATAATTTAGATAATTAATTATTAAAATAATTTTAGTTTTTAATTATTGTGATTTACAATACTATTTCTTCTATTTCAATTTAAGTGACACTGATATAGTTTCAAAAGTTAACTTATGTGGCAGTAATATAGTTTCGATAGTCAATCAAATGTTTTATGTTGACATATCGTTTTGTGTCTATTTTATGAAATATTATTAACTTTTTAATGCGATCATAAAAATTAATTAAGGTGATATAATAAAATCACGATTGAAGCAGCAAAGAACTTATGTCTTAAATGACTTATAATAACTAATTAGAAGTAATATAATAAAATTACTATAAAAAAATTACTTGTGAAAGAAGCATAAATAGACATCATATAAGACATCAAGTTAATTTAAAAAATCAAAAGTTAATTTATTATTTTTTGTCAATTTGATATTTTTTATTAAATATTATATTTTTTTAATACTTAAATAGCCTATAGTAATTAATTTGAAAAAATATAATAAAATTACGATTGAAGCAGCTGAAGCAAGCAACACAAGTAGGCATGTCGATTATTTTATATTTTTATTTAATACTATAAATTTTTTAATACTTAAATAACTTATAGTAATTAATTAGGGGGAATATAATAAAATTACGATTGAAGCAGCTGAAGCAAGCAACACAAACAGACATGTCGAAAACGTGTCTGCTTATTGCCACTTATTATATATAATAAAATTACATCTTTAAAATAATAATTTATCTTTTTAATGATATAATAATATAATAATTAATCGTCTTTATAATAATAGTGCCACAATCTTTGGTGGTACTGGTAGGTATATAGCATTTGCTATGAAGCTTCGTTGGATTTGTTGGATTGTAGTAGTTAATTTAATTATTAAGGAATTGTTGCTTTCAATTATTTAATATTATACACGTGCCCTAATATTGAATATACTTACTAGTAGGGGTTGCAATTTACAACCAAAAATCTAACCATCCGTACATATATATATATAGTTATCATTTTCTGCAAGTTGAAATAAATGACAAAAAATAAAATAATTTCCCTTTCTCATGATCCCAATATAAATTCTTTCTACAAATGTCATTCTCTTCACTTTTCACCATATTGTCCCCCCCTACTAAAAATTTTCTCCTTTTCTCTGGCAAACAAATGGATAATATTTCTCTATAATTCCAAATATATCATAGATTTAATTATTTGCATGTATATTACCCTCTTCAGATTTTATTGAGTATGTTATTGTTGTTATCGTTGTTTCTTTGACTCACTATTTTCAGCTCCTATTTTTCAAGATTTTTATCTAAAGTACTTCAATATAGATAGAACACTACGAGAGTGAGGATATGCCGATATTTATTTAGTGAGTATTTTTGTAACTAGTTATGGAGTTTTGATTTTTGTTGCTTTTTGTTTGATACTAGCTAGCTACAATTTTCACACTCATTGTAGCTAAGAATTCGTAACTATATATGCATAATGTTTCAGTATCGTTGTTAAGGAATATATATATATTCTGGTTAATGAATCTCTTTCTAGTTGCTTTGAAACAATTAGAAGATTCTTTAAAGAAAATAGGAAGTTATGTTTTTCATCTTCTATAGTCTTCTCATTTTCTTGGATAATATGTGGCCATGATATACTAGGTCAACTATCTTATTGACCAATTGGCCCTAAAGCCAATTTTGGTTTTTTAGGGTGCATCTGTTTTCTTACTCGTTAGCTTTTTCACATATTATAAGATAGAAATTAAAGCGTATATATCGCGCTTATTCAGCATCACCAGCATGGATTTTACGAAAGAAAAAGACGATATTTTCACTTCAAGAAATATTATCTCGAGCGACATTGTTAACACTCTCTCATTAGCTCCACCGTTGAGTCGATATGAGAATCAGAAACGTCGCGATTGGAACACGTTCTGTCAGTACTTGAGAAATCATCATTCTCTGATGTCACTTCCTCATTGCAACAGCATTCATGTTTTGGAATTTCTAAGGTACAGTTTTTTACTTAGTCCTTATACGAAATAGACGTTTTCATTTACTTATTCATTTTGGCAAATCAAGATAGCGGTTTTTTTTGTCTCGCCTGCTACTAGGAAGAAAGAGCCGTTGTCATTCTTCGCGTCTTTCGAGAATCAACTGCACATGAATAGGCTAGAGCATCCAAATCAGCTATATATTTGACACGGGTAACCTCCACCGTACTTTCGGTGCGACCACTAAAGAATTGCTTATAGAGAGTTCTGTTATTTTTTCTCATAGTACCCCTAGTATTAAATAACTACATAAAGTAGTATTAGTAGTTAGATTTAATGATTCAAAACATCATTAATAAGATTAGTTTAATAAAATAGACTTCTAGTTAAAGCTTTTTAGAGTAATATGTCAAGTCAATATGAGTGAAGTAATATGAACGGAGTGAGTATATATATAGGTGCTTAATTAAAATTATGGGAGTAGCAGCTAAAGATTTTTCTATATTTTTGTTTGTTTGAATATAAGCCTATAAATATGCATGTTCTGTTTATTGTTTATCTATAGGTATGGAGCTAGAATTTTTATGTCATGGTGTTGGTTTGCGTTATAGAAATGTGACATTTTTTTTTAGAACAGACTAAAAGGAAAAGAGTATTGTCACATAAATTGAGGCTGAAAAAATATTATAGTGTTTGATCGGGTTAAAATAACTTTTTTTTCGTTACATTTATAAATTGTTGTACCCCTTAACATGAGGAATGTGTAGAGGACTAGAGGTATAACGGAGTTTAAAAAGTTAATTTTGAACATTTATTTTTTTAATATTCTATATAAATTTCTAGATTCGCCACCTATGTATATTCACTAAAATTTCTAGCAGGTACTTGGACCAGTTCGGTAAGACTAAAGTCCATAACCAAACTTGCCCATTTTTCGGGGTGCCAGATCCACCTGCACCCTGTGTTTGCCCGTTAAGGCAAGCCTGGGGATCCCTTGACGCCCTTATAGGGCGTCTTCGTGCTGCTTATGAAGAACATGGAGGGAATTCGGAAATGAACCCGTTTGGGGCTCGAGCAGTTAAGATTTTTTTACGTGATGTTCGTAATTTTCAATCCAAATCTAGAGGGATAAGCTATGAGAAAAAAAGAAAAAGATCAAGAAGAGATCAGAAGATTATGGCAATGGAAGAAGTTCATCCAATTCATGAGGGCCTCAAGCAATTGTCTAAGTGGTCTAATGGACGAGACGACCCTGATGAAAACAATAATAATAATGTAGGTTCAAATCTTTGTGGACAGGCAAATATTATCAATGAGTAATTTTCTAGAGTTTAAGTATTAGTAAAATAAAGACATCATTTTGTATATATTAAGTTCCTTTCATTTTCTTTTACTGTTTAAATAGTAACTAAGACAAATAAATCGAAACGATGAGAGAGTATTATATCATGCTCTCACACTTGTTTGTTATTTTCTGTCGCTTTTTTGTTGCGTTTCAATGTATGTGATGGTATTTGATTGTATACGTAATTTAAAGTAAAAAAAAATGAAAAATACTCAAAACGTGTGATCTAAACAAATATAATCATATACATTTGTGTATCTATAAATTGTCTTATTATCGGTCAAGTAAGATGTTTTATAATTAATATATGATGGTTCATATTTACATAATTCAACTACTAATGGCAGAAATCAGAATTGCTAATTTTGGTCAACTTATAAGTACTACATATACATATTACATAATTGTGTAGTCATTTTATTGGCCCTCTCGTTTCCAAGCTTTTAATTAGCTAGTTTTAATTATATTAATGTACTTATTAGGGCAGCTGCAGCGAGTGCACGAAGCATTTTGCGTTCAAGCAGGGTTTAGGAAAGGGTTGTACGGCCCGAGTGTAATGTATAGATAACGTATTCTAACGCAAGCATCAGCTATTGATTATACGTACGATTTGACTCTGTGACATACGAGTCGCCCGTAGATGCGAAGCGATGGATCGACTCTAAGATGCGAAGCGATGGATCGAGACTAAATAGGGCTAGATACTCTCATAGTCCATATTGTAATCAAACGCATTTGACTCGATCTCCCTTGATTTGGCAGTCTTTTCATGGAGATTATTGGGAATGAAAATGTGTATGAGGTTAGAATACGAAGGACATGCCGGTACACTAAAGTTCTCGCTATGTGCAGGATTCGACAAGGATCGGACCACAAGAGTCTATTGAACGCAATCTTACCCTGCATTAATTTCTGCAAGAGAATATTTCCATTATTTGAACTTGTGACCTCCAAGCTCCTAATCACATAGCAACAACTTCACTAGTTAAGAACAATGACAAAATTGTCTTCTGTGTTCTGTCATAAAATGTAAACGATGAGCGTGCACCTTTAGTTTATGTGAATCAAAGGTCTAGCTAACGTGCAAAACACTCTTATAGCTAGTTAGGAAGTACGATTGCAAGACTGAAACTCAAAGGAGTAGTACTTAACAAGAGGTTATACAATCGATAAAGCATGTATGTGGTTCAATTTGATACAACGTGAAAAGTCAGTAATTTACTTGGTAAACTTGGTAATTAAACTCTACCTCACGTTGTTGGTCTCAAGCCATATATAAAAAAGGAGGGTCGCGATAGGCTAACAGTTAGCATATAAAACTTATCAACTCATAATAAAATCCTTATTACAATAACAACTAACCTGATATCGCTTATCGTGTACTAAAAATCATCGATAATATAGAACATCTTAAACTAACAATGTGTATAACTTAAATCCATTCCAACTTGCCAATGTCCAACCCTAATTTTGATTTGAAAATGGTTATTCCGGGATAATTAATACCGGGATTACCCAGGATAACTTATCCCACCATGTATATGGGATAAGTTATCCCGGGACTAAGGGGAAAATCATGAAATAAGTTATCCCGAGTTGGATTAATTCCTCCAACCAAATAAAGAAAAATATGTTCTTTTATTTTATCCCGGGATAATTAGTTATTCCGGGATGACCATTTTCAAACCAAACCACGTGTGCCACAACATACCAACATCCCACAAATTTATCAACCTCCAATAACATAAATCCCTAAATCTACGGAACTTACATGTCTTCTAATGCTGACACGTGTACAGTGTGGGGTCCACCTACCCAAATTCTTCCCACATCATGTACTGCTTGCCTGGTGACAACATCTTCCTCGTACTCCGGGCTCTAAATCGACGGCTATGATTAAGCCACGTGGCATGCATAATGCTTCTCATCCGTCCGATTTTGTCCTTACAACACACTTCACATATTTCCATCTTTGGCCTTATCGTATGTTTGCTATTTAAGGGTAATGATAATTATACTTACAAACTTTATCTAATTTTTAATTATTAGTACGAATACTTGTTTTAGGGTTTCTATATTATTTATTATTTATTTAATTTGGGTTTGGGAGGAAACAAAATGTTATGATTATTGGTATGGTTTGGTGTGGGGAGAATGTGGTCCTCACATCTTTGGAATTTGCTCAATGAAAAACTTGATAGAGAAATAAACCTTGGCCTAATTCAACCTCGGCCTAATTCAACCTCAAAAGCTAGCTCATGGGGGGAGGATTGCTCAAGACCATATAAGGAGACCAAGGATCCTTTAATCCACCAATGTGGGACTTCAACACCCCCCACACGCCCAGGGCTGAACATCTAGTGCGTGGACAATATAAGATGAGGGGCCTAACATCGGAAATAATGAATTGGGTGGGCCTGGCTCTGATACCATGATAAAGAAATGAACTTTGGGCCTAACTCAACCTCAAAAGCTAACTCATGAGGAGAGGATTGTCCAAGACCATATAAGGAGATCAAGGACCCTTTAACCCACCGATGTGGGACTCCAACAAAACTTGCTATAAAGAAAGTGCTAAATGTAACGTATCGATTTTGACACCGTTATTTAATTTATATCTCTTTATTTCAGTCGTTTTTATTTTAAGTTCAGTAATATAAAGTTGAAGTTCGGTCATTTATATATGAATTTGTTCATTTTTGTTTGAACTTCAATCATATTTGTACGAATTTTAGATTACAATAGTTGATATCTAATAAAAATGATTGGAGTCTAACTACATTGACCTGAATTTCAAAACAAAATATGAAAACTACCGACTCCCTATTTTTAGAGATAAAGAAGGCCGTGAACTTTTTGTATGTCGTATGTTTACTTTTTTATTAAACATTTTTTATTGTTTTGGTAGACAGCGAGGGAATTGTTAGAGTTGATGTTCCTTTTAGAAGGCCGTCAAAGTATAGTGTTGATCAGCAAGTAGGTGTAACTGTTGAGTTCTATGACGATGAACTCAATGCTGTCTATTATAATAATCCTGGTATTACGAAAAAAATATGCTAGACATGTTTAATTGATTGAAATTTTCGAATTAGATCGTGCTACTATGTAACTTCAAATCATGTGTGTTTGAAGTGAGTATATGTCATATGTGCAACGAATTTTTGAAAAGACAAATACAGGTTAAATAACAATGTCAAAACATCTTTCCCTCTGAAATTGCAAATATTAAAGGATATAACTCGGGAGAAGAAATTATTTTTTAGAAATAAGTTATTTTTTGGTGTTTAGTTGAAAAACATTATTCATCAAAAGTGGTTAAATAACTTCTTTCTCTTTTAGGTTTGAATTGGCTTATTTTTAAGTATTTTTGCATTTCTAGAGATGTTTGGCATTTTATTTTAAGCTTAAAAAAAAACGTATGAGCCTAAAGTATGTTATTATACCAACTTTAGCTTTTAGCTTTTGTTCATCAGTGGCGTGGCTACATTAGTGAAGAGTGATCAATTGAACACTATCAAAATATTATATCATGTATATAGAAAATTATTCTAAGTAAATAAATCAAAATTTATTTTCCATATATATATATATATTGTCTTGAACATCCTTTAATGAAATTTTTTACTTCACTATTGTTGTTCATCCTTAGTATATCACGAGCCAACAAGTAGGCCAATATACCTGAATGAGGGGAAATTGGGTTTCTTTGTTGTTGAGCTTAATCCTTATTGAAATGCTTAGCAAACTAATGATTTGCAAGAACAAGCCCATTTTGAGAAACTTACAAAAATCACTATGTATGAAAAAAAAATCTTATATATATATATATACAACAATTTCTATATTTCAACAATTTAGTTTATACAAACAATAATTCATATATATATATATATATATGAATTATTGTTTGT
>NC_061115.1:8031932-8063916 GCF_002878395.1 Capsicum annuum | reverse complement strand
ACAACAATTTCTATATTTCAACAATTTAGTTTATACAAACAATAATTCATATATATATATATATATATGAATTATTGTTTGTATAAACTAAATTGTTGAAATATAGAAATTGTTGTGTATATGAATTGAAAATTCCAGGGTATATACAAAACACTTTGCTATGTATCTGGTATCACATATTCCACTTGAATGGTATATTCGTATATATATGAATATAATATAATGATCTCAGATATCCCCTCACATAATTTCATGATATGTCACTGGAGTAATGTAACACCCATAAATAAATTAAAAAAAATTAAATTTCATTCTTATGTGTATGACTTATAAACAACAATATCATGTATTTGATAATCACATACAAAAATATTGTTATGTATTTATTTGTATATGTATATGGATTACCTAGCTATGCATAAGAATTATTTTGTATATATATTAAAATTTTCAGGATAGACCATATACATAACAATCACATATCCCACTCGAATAAGATATATCGTATGTATATGACTATGATAGACTGATCTCGGATATCCCACTCACATAGCATCATGATATGTCAATGGAGTAATATAACATCAAAAAATGAATTAAAAATACTGAATCTCGTCCTTATGTGTATGACTTTATACATAACAATGTCATGTATTTAATAAACACATACATAAATGTTGTTAGGTATATGGACGGACAACTGAATCTCATTATGATGTGTAATCCTTCATACATGACAGTAGTTATGTATATGACAACACATACATAAATATTGTTATGTATGTGAATATGTATGTGTAGCTATACATCAATCACATATTCATCAAACTAGCAATTAAAATATTGCAACGACACTGAACAAGTTAAGAAACTAATATTATTGACATAACAAATTTTAAAGTAATTGCATGTCATCATATTATTATCAAATTGAAATTGTTCAATCAACATTAAAGAAAATATAGACAATGATCAATGAGTGATTAACCAACCATCATACATTCCATTACAAATCAACTCTCTTTCGGAAAAAATTTACAAGAGCGCCTATTATGATCCGCTTTTCTGTACCGTCCACAACAATTTATGCTTGACGATAAAGTTTTGCTAGATCTCTTAATCCTCCCTTTGTTTAGTCTTTCAGGTGGTTTTTTATATTTCGGTGACAGCACGTCTTCCTCATCCACACTTTCAGAAACATGTCAATCCTTCTTATCTGACATTGAAACAATTGAAAGTTCGTATGAAAATAGTCATCTTCTCATAAAACAAAAGTAAACTTTTATATACATAACATTATACCATATCTGTTCTATACAAACAAAACAATCATTATTTAAAATACATTGACATCAAAAATTGAATTGATATACAAAACAAGTAAACATCAGTATAATAAAAAAAATTGTATTTGGTATTAACATACAAAATCTCTCTCTTTATGTATGTTCATATACTCATTGTTTATTAATATACAAATCATAAATATCTTTACAACATCAACAAATTGACAATCTCCATCACAATGATCTACTTAAATTAAAATACAAAAAAAAAAAAAAAAAAAAAAACTGATTAAACTCATAATAGCTACATCAAATCAATATTCATAACACATACATAACAACAAGACCATTCATGCTACATTAATCTGTTAATGCCGCCGAAAAATTAATTTTGTGTTTCAACAACAGAAAGAGCCAAAGCATCTGTTTCCATACCTTCCACACAAATCACAGCTCCAATTTCTCTATCAAACTGTATATCCTTTCCAATTTTATCCATCATTGTTATGCACAACAGATACATTATGAAATCTAAAAGCAATTTCTTCAATTTGATGTATAGCTTAAGACCATCATTATTCCTAATAACAATCGATGAGTCATTACCATCGACTACATAACGGACATCAATTATTTTTAGAAATTTGTCAATGTTTCATTCACCAGCAATTGACGAAATCAACCACAAATAAGTTATTGATTTTGCAACAACAATTCTTCACTTTTGTATCCTGCATTTGTATTTCAGCTTTTCATTCATCATAGTTGCAATATTCATCTTATTCATCTTATTTTTTAATATATATATATATATATATATATATATATATATATATAGGTTTTTGCAAAAAAAAAAAAATGAAAATATTGACTTTGGTCGTTATAAATTCTGATTCCTCTTTGTATTTGTATTTTCAAAATTAGAAATTGTATAGCTGTTACAATTTTGAAAGGATACAGTAATCAACATTAATGAAAGTGGCGTTAATTTCGTTCCTTAATAATGGGGACAACCGTTATTTGCCTTTTATAACGTCGCCATAATTAGTTCATATACATACGTTCGTTATGTATATAATCTGCTTGTTATGTATAAGAGTTCATATACATACGTTCGTTATGTATATAATCTGCTTGTTATGTATAAAAAAAGGGAGAGTAATTTTAATAACAGTAAGTGGGAGAGAAGGTAATAAGTTTTAAAAGGGTGGGATTTATGTTATTTATACTTTTTTATTATCTACCATTCATAACAAATCCTCTATTGTTTCACTTGCATTCATTTGCTCTATTATATTGTTTGCGGCCAACTTATATCACATGTATTCATTCGCTGTAATTTCACTTATTTGTATACCGACTTGCATAGGTTGTATGCTTTTCACTTAACTTCTTTATATCAACGCACACAATCTTACTGTCACATCTTTTCATCGACTCTGCAGCTTTCTCCAAACTAGGGATTCCTAGGGAGCAATGGCTTTTGCCTTTTGAATCCCTAGATCAAGATCACCACTACATCATACGATATATCGATCCAGAAAACTTGACGTTCAGTTAACCGCGTAAGCCTGTGCTTCATGAACAGATTAAAAGTACGTACTCACTCGTTCAAAGGCTTGTTTCAGACCTCAAATTTTCGAAGTATAAGTGAAGGAATTTTCTATAGCAAAGATTGACAGATGTATTTTCTATTTTCAATCATCCTCCTCAAAGAATTTCAAAGAACCAAAAGTCGAAATGTAAACTATGTGCCGGCCTTTTTTTTCTTCCTGCTAAGAGCCAGTGCAAAAATTCAAGAAATGGGGGGGTCAACCTACTGCAATTTATCCTAAAACTAGAAATGTGACTTGAGCATTTACAGGATTAACTCCTTATGAGAAGTTTCAGGCCTCGACGAGGCTGAAAATCAAATCACCTACCTCGCTTTTCTATCTCTTCGTTAAGAAGCCGAGTCATTATACCTTGATTAGAGGTCAAATTATTGGGTTTGAGAAGATTGTTCAATGCATGAAGTTCTTCACAGTTTGCCTTCTTAAATAGGCCACTCAGAACTGTATCAGCTACGGTTGGATCGTTTGAGATCTCGGATTTTATATTGGGTTTCAAACTTTCCACAGCTAGGGAAGATTGTGCTATCTGCATCAATGGTTTAGACCTCCAGAATTCAGAACATACCCGGTTTTGATCCATAGCTTGAATGACCTGCATTGATGATATAAAAAGACAATAATATCAATACGAGATCATTTGTTCCACGTCTTTTTGATATATCAGATAATAGGCAACTGAAATCTTGTCCATATTAGGAATTTGTGAATATGTCGTGCTGAAAAAACCTGGATCTAATATTAATTTCAAGAACATGTGTGAAAGGACCTGTGTAATTGCTGGTGTAGTAAAACCAAACATTTCCATGCCATCAACACTTCCAGGTGGTTGCAAAGGCGGAAGTTTCAGCTTTCCCAGCTTATGTTGCTTTGCTATTTCTTGGTTCGCTCTCTCACGGATCATATCCCAGCATTTGGCAGCGGATAAATGAACAAACACTTCATTTGGACAATGCTCTAAAGAAACCTGCAAGTTCATTTATCTGCTTAAAAAGAGGACACTGGAATGGCAGGAAATAACATAACAGTATGACACCAAAATGGCATGAATAACCAAATAATACTCCGGTATAGAGATGCCAACAAAGCTGACACATGAAGGAAAACCAGAAAAAAAAGGCAAAATGGGTTATCTGTGAGGTAACCTTTGATAATGTAGGTTGTGAATGGTATCCTGAGCTGATTAAAGGATGAATATTATAGCAGTCAAACTTGCCCTCAGGGAAAACTACAACCGGACATGAACTCACAAAGCTTTCGAAAGAAACAATAAATCTGACAAGTAGTTATTACTCGGAAATCTGCTGGAGAAGTTTTCTAAGATAACGAAGCTTCATGGTGAAACCCCTTGATGATAAATGTTTAGTAGACATGTTGTCAAACCATAAGAAACTAAGCACGGCTCAGCACTAAATGGAAAACTTAATGCAGAAGAAACATGAAAGAGATTGTGGCATCATTAAGTGCACCACCACAACATCATACCAGAAATCCCACAGGTGCGGTCTGGGGAGGGTGGTGTGTATGCAAACTTATCCCTACCTGACGGAGCATGAAGTGCACCACAATAGCCAAAAATAAGAATTCCAACGGCACAGCGCACACACACAAAAATCAAAATCTAACAAACAGTTCCATTCGAACAGAATATCAAATACCATAAACAATGGGCCATCTCGTCCTGCATCTAAAATTTCAGAAACATAGTGGCACATATTTGTTGGATCCAAAACATCGATGTATCTGACCCGGCTCCTGAATCCTGCATTTAACAAAAGAACAAAGTTGTCAATCATTACTTCCAAAAGTTGAGTAAAAATAATACGAGTATTTCACATGTACTATACCCTTAGGGTAAATAGCCCCGCTGTCACACCATAACTTGCCAGGCTGGATAACTCCATAATCCAGAGGTTCCACATTGCAAGAGAGCCTCCTCACAACTTTTGCAATACGAGGACCTTTCTGGCGAAACTGTCTGTCCAAATTGTTTTGAGAGATGGGAAAGTCACTTGATAAAGGTTTTGCACACTCCATTTCCTTATTTTGGTTATCTTCTTTATTTGGTTTACAGTCAAATGGTTGCCGGGGCTGGGTACAAGAATCTGTGTCTCTTATATTACAGCCAGAAATCCCTTTTGCAACCTGAGAGCCTTGGGCATGTTTATCAATATCCATATTTACAGACGAACCTCCAACAAAAGAATGAGTTTCTTGATTAGGTCTATGATGTATTTCAACTTTTGCATTATCCTTAACTTTTACGCTGTCTGAACCAGGTGATCCATTAATTCCATCTTCAGTAACTCTTGCACTATCAATGGATGCTGTTGCAACAGGTTTATCACTGTTACCCCTGTTCACTGTCTGCTTTCCCACATTATCTCTCGAAGGAATTGAATTGTTCATCTCCTCTCCCTCATCATCACTGAGCAGGATCACATCACCATCACCAAGACCTGAAGTTCCCTTCACTTCATGCTTATCTGTTGATAATTTCTTACTATAAGAACCACCCTCAACAGACAGCTGAGTAACTGGAGTTCTATAAGCAGGAACTGACTTTATGGATTCATCGCGTTTGCTCTGGAAGCCATTCTTTATCCCCTCAATTCCATGAGAAGTGTTGTCGGGCATAGAGGATGTTAATGGCTCCCTGGATTGTTCATCTTTATGCAATGGAAAAGCACTGCTGCTGGCCTTCGGCAAGAGTGATGGATTGCCATCATCTTTTTCCTTTTTCACGGAAGCTATAGGGAGTCCTGAGCTCGTCTCTTTCAACACTGATTCCTCAGGTTTACAAGATAATTTACCAGCAAGCCCTGCAAGTTGCCTCTCTTTATTTACATAAGAACTCAAAGCCAATCCAAGATCTTGTCTTGCCCATCGATAAATTGCACTCAATTTCCCTTCTACAGCGTCAACTAGTACATTTAATTCCTCAATTCTATAACGGAAGAGGAAAAATTTGGAACCCCAGGAACAAGTACACAGTTGTTTTGCATGGTTCAAGCATGCATATTTGTCGGGCGAACAACGGTGACATCCGGCCGCGGACAGGTGTAGATCGAAAAAACATACGTAACATTCCCTCTCACTAGTAGCATCAAAAGTGCTCTCCATCGTTAGTGTTTGTGAAGACTGACAAAGAAACTCCCTCCTGACTCTCTCCATCTCAACACGGTTCTGCATAAAACATAACTCAGCAGTGAAGTTGAATTAAGAGGTACTAGGCTTAGTAGCATAATTTATATGAACATAGAACTTAAATGCAGTATCAGTGACAAACTCTACATATCAATATAACCCCAATCACCCCCCACCCCCTCTTTTCAAAAAGGAAAAATGAAAGAAAATATACCCTCAATGCAACGGAAGAAAAATCATAGGAAAATGGAAATGGAGATTAAGGACTATCCATCGATAGAATATTTTATTCAAATAAATTCTACCTTTAATGCTTTTGACAAAATTCCATCTTTTCCGCAAAGATCTTTCCATCGTAAATTATTTGAGGTATTCTTCCTCAGCAAATTAAGTTCCCAGTGAGCTTTGACTGCATCACGAGCTGCTCCTAGTAATAGTTTATCATGGGATATGGAAGTTTTCCGGCCTTGCTCACGGTAAAGCTCAATCGCATTCTGCCCATGGGGTAACCAGTCAACAGGAGCAACATTTACTGCTTCAGCACAATTGAAGCCACAATTGAAACCGGCATGATATGCTCTTGGGAAGGTCAAAACAAAATCTCCAGGATTTTGGACAACACGATAAACTGGGACTCCCTCGGATTTCAATATGGAGGGAGAGAGTTGTGTAACCTGCATAAAATAATAGGATTATTAACTTCTAAGAAAAAACGACAAGATGTTGGAAGCCAACTTCTGAGAGGCTAATTAACTGTGACATTGTAAAGAATAATCTACAAAATGGTCTTCCACTAAAAGAGCAAGATCCACAGTAAGTTTCTTGATTACACTTCAATCTAATGAGGGCGTTATACCATTGCAACAATATGAATGGGATAACATATCACCTATATGTGGTAGCAGAACAGGTTCTTTAGCAAAATATGTCATTCTTGAGCAGGGATTTACCAACAAAGAGACATGTTATTAGGACTCAATTACTTTTTTAATCAAATGAAGATTGGGCTCACCAGCTTGTGAAGCAGGTCAGGCTGCTCTTCAAAGAGATCCGGCAAGTGTTTCCTCATAGCAGCCTCTAACTTTATTGCATCTGCCCCGGGCACACCATACCACATTTTTGGAGCCCCCAAATGCATGTAATTTAATGAGTACAAATGGTGATCTTCAACATGCTGTTGGGTAAAAATTTAGAAAAGAAAATTGGTAAATAAATAAGACAAGCACAAAGGCTGATAATATTTCCAGGTTACTAAAGAAAAGAATGATCATCCAAATCATACATTTCAAGCAAACTAAAGTGCGCTGTTAAAAAGTTTGCCTTTAAAAAACTCCTCCGCAATGCAAAAGAGAGGAATAATCGCAATCAAGCAATCACTAATGCCACCCATTGATAGTTAGAATCAACATGATCAAGAGCTTTACTCGATCAGCACTCATGTATAGTTTCCTTCTTATTGAATGTTACACAAGTTCTTTTACTCAAAAAAAATTATTTACAAGTTCTTTAGAAGTAGTAGAACATTTTGTATCAAAGAAGCTTAAGGCTCAAAACAAAATTGTAGGAAAGAAGCATATGAGGAAGGTATGTGCTAATTATATTTCAACATGTCAGAGCAACCCTATTAAAGAGAAATAGGCACCTACAGAGCTACATAGTCGACAGAAAGACTTGTTGAGGCAATTGCACCCAATAAACATCAGTTCACCACAGTACAGAATGAAGCAATTGAGATGAACTATATTACTTACCCAACAGAACGATGAAAAGCACATTCCTATGTACAGCCAAGGCACCAAGACACCAGATATATCACAGCTCTCATATGTAAGAACCGAACCTGGGAGCCTTGGAAAATTATTCAAGTTCCATCCTGAGTTTACATACTTTGTGTCAGAAGAACCAACTTGATGGTTGTGTTTGGGGAACCCACTTCCAAATACTCCAGTTTCCAAGTCAGCCCCATAAAGCACCTAGGAAATGAGGACAAAGGAATGAAACAAAGGAGGAAACTGTTATACATCCTAGATGGTTTCCAAAAGAAGAAAATAAAGGTAATCAGCAAAGAATGCCACCTCAATCTCTTCGGTGGGTTTCTCGACCATCCGCCAATATTCACCCTCAATGTTCTCCCATGAGGGCTCACACTGTCCTTCATTTTGCCTGAAGTACTGGGCCTTAAAATCATCAGCATATTTCTGAAATGCATCCAGAGTAAACTCTGGACCAGGTTCAAATCCAAACCTCTCAGCTTCAAAGATAGCAGCTTCACCAGGAGTTCTATTGGCAACATTACCATTACCCAAGTCTACTCCAGTTTTTAAGCATCTTCTTCTTTTCTTTTTCTTAGGAGTATTAGCTTCCCACGTCCTTCTCATCGAATCTCGATTCTGAAGTTTGTCAATCCTCTGTACACGGGTCACAAATTTGGAGTTCTCCCACATAGTTTTTTCTTTAAGAGGGCATGGAGGTTTCCACGAAGCAGGAGGTACTATGCGACAAATTCCATAAGCCTCTGCTTTGGTTCGTATGCTAGCCATATATGTCAGGGTATCTTCAAATTCCTGGAGATTTAAAAAAGTTATTGAGAAAACTTGACCAGGCAAGACTCATAAAACTTCCTTCAATTTATGGATAACAGAAGTGAATGCACGGAGTGTTCAGATAGAGATACTGAAAGGAGTTGATTAGCCAATTAAAATAGGACCTCTTCAGTTGGATAGAACACCGGAGCATCCCCAATATCAGGCCTAGAAGCTTCCTCTGGCCGACATCTCGCATTTACCTGTTCCAAGCTTGAAACTTTAAAACAGCATATACATGTAATAGATCTACAACTCTCTATGTTGGCTTATATCTCCTTTAGCTTTATGCTTGTGAATGAAGAAAGGGTTATTTTTAAGTACAACTATTATTTGTAAACATGATTATTTAAAAATACCTTCCTAGAGGATAGTGTGTTGCATCATAGCCTATTAAAATAAAACACAAATAAAGCAGTTCACTCCAGATACTGACCCTTTGGCAATTGGCACACCCTTCACATCCTCGGATGACCCCTTTTGGAAGTGAAGGCCTAACAGAAGAATTCTGCACAAGAGGAAGAGAATATGAGAGGTGCAAAAGTAACTTTTTGGAAGTAATAGGCTCGCTACAGCGCTACGCAACCTGATCGGAACCAGATTCATCTTCTGAGCTTTTCTCATATTTCCCATAGTTTACCCCAGGTTTACGCCTAAGTGACTTCATCTTCTTTCCATCTTCATTGCCTTCAATATTTGTTTCTTCCTGACTTCGATGTGATTTTGACTCACTCACTGGGGATGACTGATTGATCATGAGTCGATTATTTTCCACCTTCTTTAACGTGAAGGGTGCAAGTGACTCAAAACCAGGCGGAATTGCTGAAATGTCCATATCTTCTTCTTTCATGCAATGTCTAACAAGTTCAGTCCCCATCCTCCAGACTGCGAGAAATCAATATACATGTCAGAAATCAAAGCACGAGACTGCACTCTCGAGTTCCCTTCATAAGACATGGAAGAGAACTGAAGGTTTATATGTACTCAAGAAGTACAAATAGCTACTCGTCGCAAAAATCAGAGGGCCTGCTGAATGCACAAATTGATAAATATGATTATTCTCTGAGAATCTTTTTAATACAGGAATTCTTCCACATGAAGCTTGAAATCTAAGTAAGGACAACAATCAAATATATGATAATCTTTCAAGAGAAATTGCTGATTGTGTACAAATATATAACATACGAAAATACAGAAGAACTCTAGAATCAGTCCGCCCACATAATTACACATAGATACCAAAAACAATATCGATAAAACCGCAAAATGCAACAACATGAAGGCACAGCCTTCTACATGTAGCAAAATATAGTGTGGTGCATCTAACCTGAACAATGTGGGTACAAACTAGCTGTCTTTCATTAAGAAATTAGATAAGAGAAACTCATTTAGCGTGTACTTTTACTATTCCTTTTCTAGATTGTTTCATCTTGAGCCGGGAGTCTATCGGAAACAGCCTCTCTATCTCATCTAGCCTCTCTATCTCATCTCTGAGGTAGTGGTATGGACTGCGTACACTTACCCTTCCCCGACCCCACTTGGTGGGTGGGATTATACTGGGTATGTTGTTGGTGACAAGAGAAACTCATAAGATAGGGGTTAGAATAGACCCACATCTGTAAATTTTATGTTGCTCGAACTTGTCAAAATTATTATCGGGTGTGTGTCGGATCCTCCAAAAACTAGGCATTTTTGGAGGATTCGACATGGGTATAGCAGCATTTTTGGAGGATTTGAGCAACATAACTTTTTTTAGAAAAATAATCATGGAGCCCGGGCCAGCTTATGCGCATCTCGACTAATTCCACGGTGTACCCACCACCTCCTACTAACAACATGCATCAACTAACTCTATTCGCCAGGCTAGAATAGATGGAAAGAAATCACTTCGTATTTATTGTCCGCCACACCCTTGGGTACAGATCTCAACAACATAACTACTCCCTCTGCTTTAATTTTTTTGACCAACTTTTAAAATAATGACTCCGTCCTTTTTTAGCAACTCTTTAATTTCAACTTTCAAGGTGGTATATTTAATGCCACAAGATTAAAGGGCATTTTAGTACTTTTGACATATCTTTAATTTAAGAATACATGATTCAAAAATCTTCTTTGCTCTCTTAAACTCCGTGTCAAGTCAAAATAGGTCAAACAAATTGAAACAATGCAGAACTTCGGTTGGTGGTTGACCAAGAGTATTATGGAATCTGTATAACAGATTTTTCTAAAGGAATTACCCAGTAGAGCTTTCAGCCATAGCAGAAATTCATTACACAGCAAATACTTTTCTTACATTAATCAAACTATAATCAATTTTAGGATGATCATCAACTCACCAAAAAACATCCAATTAATCAAAACACACATTCACAAAAAATAATAAATTCATCAAAATTAACCTTTCTTAGAAAATTCAAAGCTTCAAAACAAACGAACACAAAACTTACATATTCTTGATCCACTGATCTAAGAACCTTCAACTCCAGTTCTCTACATCACATACAAGAAAAAACAACAAAACGATTTAGTACCAAAACAAATCAAATCACATAAACAACAACATCAACAACGGTATAATCACACAAGTGGAGTCTAACACAACAACAAAAACAAAAACATAACCAATGCATTCCCGCAGAGTGGGGTGGGGTCTAAGGAGGGTAAAGTGTATGCAGTCAATACCACTACCTCAGACGAAGTAGAGAGGCTGTTTTCGATAGAACCACGGCTCAGGACAAATAACAGAATAAAAAATAGAAAAACAACAAACAAAATGGGAGTCTAACACGAGGGTTCTATATACACAGACCTTAACCCTATCTCGAAGTCAGATCACACAAACAACAACAACAAACCAAGTATAATCCCATACATCGAGTCTGACAGTGGTACAATATACGCATACCTTATTCCTACCTTGAAATTATCATATCACACAAACAACAACAATAATAATAAACCAAGTATAATCCCACGAGTGGAGTCTGACGAGGATACAATATTCACACACTTTACTTGAACCTTGAAATCATCGGAGCACAACAAAAACAAAAACAACAATAAATTCCGTATAATCCCACAAGTGGAGTCCGACGCAAGGGTACCACGAGTGGATCCGACGAAGATACAAGATTCACACACCTTACTCATACTTCGAAATCATCGAATCACGACAACAGCAAACCCAGTATAATCACATAAATGGAGTCTGACGAGGATACAATATTCACACATTTACTCATACCACGTAATCATCGAATCACAACAACAACAACAACAACAAATCTAGTATAATCATACAAATGGAGTCTAATGAGGATATTATATACACATACCTTAGCCCTACCTTGAAATCATTGACACACAAACCTTGAAATCATTGAACCACACAAACAACAACAATAACAACAATAAACCAAGTATAATCTCACAAGTGAAGTCTGAGCAGGGTAATATACACGTACCTTACCCCTACCTCAAAATCATCAAATCCACGTAAACAGCAACAATAATAAATATGGTGTAATCTCACACGTGGAGTCTAACAAGGATACTATATACACAAGCCTCACCCCTACCTCGCAATCATCAAATCACATAAACAACAACAACAACAATAATCTAGTGTAATCTCACACGTGGAGTCTAACAAGGATACCATAAACAGGCCTTACCCCTACCTCGCAATCATCAAATCACATAAACAACAACAACAACAACAATAATCCAGTATAATCTCACACGTGGAGTCTAACAAGGATACTATATACACACACCTTACCCCTGCCTCGAAATCATCAAATCACATAAAACAGCTCAAGCAAATAATTATACAAATATAAAACAATAAAAATCAAACCAAAGATCAAATTTTTATAATCAAATTCAACAGATCTACGCTTAAACATCCCAAGAAAAATAAATTAAATATTTTTATTTACCAAAAAAAAAATAATAATAACCCTAACCCAGTAACTGAAACATAGAAAATAGTACCCACCATAATCAGCTCCTGGCCACAACAAAATTAATCATCTAATAATTTTCTTTGAATTTTTAACCCAAAAATACTCAAACCCTAAATTTCTACAAAAAAAAAAAAAAAATCATAACAAATATATGGTCATAGTAAAAGATTAAACCTTGACAAATTAATAAATCCAAATACAGATGAATTTGTTTTAATTTTTTTCCTATTAAATTATATTTTCCAATTTAGATAAGACAAATTAAGATAATAAAGATCGTATAAGTACACCGTTGAAAAAAATTATTTTTGTTATTTACCTTAGAAGAAAAAAAAATTATTGTGAAATAATAAAAATAACAGTAACAAGAACCCTAAGTACTAGTATATAATAAAACGTAGGTGCGGTGCATTAAAACTCTCGTTAACGTATCGGATCTAGAAAGGAATCGGATTACATGGACTTATCGAGTTGCATTAAAGCTCACGTTATACGTAAAATTCGAAGAAAACGTGAATCACGAAAATTTATTATACACATTAAATAATCTTACCTTGCATTTCCGGAATAATAAGTTGTTTTGTATGTTAGTTTTCGTATAATATATGTTTTTCTATGTTCTATAATCTATGGGCAAATATTTCCAACCTTGAAATTTGACGCGTGTTTGGACGTGCCCAAATTGTTTAATGAAACGTTTTTTATATTTGTTTACTTTATAATATTTGTAAAAAAAAAAAAAAAAAGTTTGTTATTCCAAGTACTAGAAGGATTTGGTTGGGAAATTAATTGAGTATTAACTTTAGTTTGTATTTTATAGGTGTAAAGTTGAATAAAACGAGTGGTTTTAAATGTATAATAACAATAAAAATAATAATACTATATGCAATATAAATTTATTAGTAAAATATGAAAAAAGATAATTTTGTAGGGTAGAGGATTTTTTTGTCAGGCATTATTAATTTTTTTAAAAATAAATTAATATCTCAAAAAATTACATATCTGGTATATTTCTACAAAATTGACTCCGTGAAAGGTCAAATATATGACGCTCGTTGGAAAAATTATTTTCGATTCGAAAAAATTTAAATAAATTTAAAATAAAAGAAAAAAAAATCAATGAAGTATTCTTACCAGTAGTTATATGCTTTTAGACTTTTTCCTAATGGCATGAATAGTGAGGGGGAGAGAGAGAGAGAAGGGGGAGTTGAATGCTTTATTGGAATTGGGAACTTTGTTTGTAAGGTTTATAAAAAGCATATAACATAATGTATATGTGGATATATTCTTTATTTGTAAATATCTTTCTTTATGAAGTAGGCAATGTTTTTCTTGTTCAATGTGATGATGGAAAGTCAAAATTGATTATGGGCTTAAGCCCAATTGAATAGGGTGTGTTTAGTATGTAATGTTTTCTATAAAAGATTTTCGAGAGAAATAAGTGGCAGTTTACGTATTTTATATTATTTGATTGGTAAGAAAAAAATATTGCCCAAAAATATCTAGGTATAATCTAGATAAATATTAATGACATCAGACTCGATCACGGTCTTAAACTTCGACTCCTGGTACCTATAATCTAGGTATATATCGGCACGTGGCATGTATGCATGTCGAAAGCGTTATTTCTATTCTCAATAAGTAACGTACTTCTTCGATTCACTGTGATAAAAAATAAATTTATATTTTTACTTATTTGATCATCAATTACAATATTATATATTTTATTCTTTTTGGGTGCATGTGTAATGCACGTATATTGAAATAGTGAGTGAGTGTGTGTGTTTATATGTGTGTGTTTGTCTGTATGTATATGCTAGTTTAGGTGTGCGCGTCTTGCATGTGTACCTCACTTTAATAAGTTCAAATATTATACTAAATAGGATATTTGTTTAAATAATAAAGATGAATATAATAATTAAATTTAATATCTTTTGAATATGTAAAGATGACGAATTTATTTATTAAACCTAATCTCTGCCAAAAAAAAATTAAAAGTCGATCGTCATTCATCTACCATTTGTAAATTGCAACAAAACAATACAATGATAGAGACATCAAAATAATACAATTAAATTTAATCTTTTCACACAAAATTTTTCTCAAAGTAGTCCGACACTCATTTACCACCTGTAAACAATAACAAAATAATACGATAATAGAGAGATCAAAATAATACAACTAAACTTAACCTTTACATTAAAAATTCCTCAAATCCGACCAACATTTATCTATCTCCTGTAAACTGCAACAAAATAATACGATAAAAGTAATACCACAACAATACAATTAAACTTAAATTTATACACAAAAAATTCTCAAAGCCAAAACTGTAAACTACCACAAAATAAAATAATAAGATAATAAAGATATCAAAACAATACAATTGAATCTAACCTTTACACAAGAAATTCTTCAAAGTCAACCGACATTCATCTATGACCTGTAAACCATTAAAAAAAAATAGTGATCACAAAGCTTCGATTTTGATCCAACTAATTCTTGTCTAAGCGAAAATTTTGACCCTAAAAAATGATTTTGAATGAAAACAAGGAAATATATATATTATATATATACACACACATATATATACACACACATGTTAAATTCTATTATTCTGGCAAAAATAGTGAAGAAATTGAGGGTTAGAAAATCAAGCATCCACCATCTAGACATGCAATCGAATCAAGTTAGATGAGCATCAATCATATTCTCCCAATAGGCAAACCGGTTTGTTCTCTAGTCTTACGTACAACTCAATATTTATAGAAGTATTTCCTTAGTAGAGTCCTATTTTATGAGTATTTTTCTAATTGAACAGTATAAAGGAAAATATTAATTAATTCTCCTATCATATATTTTAGAAATTTCATATATTTTAGGAAGTCTAATAGAAAGAAAAATATTATTTAATTCTCCTACCATATATTTTAGGAGTCCCATGTATTTTAGGAAGTCTGGTTAATATAATAAAAAATAATTAAATAATAAATTTAAAAAATAGTGAAAAGACAGTTTTGTCTAAAGAAAAGTCTTTTAATGAAGGGTAAAAAGTTCAAATCATTTTTCTAAGTGTCTTCACACTTTTAATATATTATAGATTATAGATATAGATATAGATATAGATATAGATTATAGATTATAGATATAGATTATAAATATAGATATAGATTATTTGATTGGTAAGAAAAAATATTATCCAGAGGCATTTATGATACGAATACAATCGTGATTGTGGACCAATACGTAAAGAACTCGTGCTCGGGTGGCTGCCCAACTAATGGAACAAGTTTTGAAATGTAGAGAACAAGTCCCAACACTGCAAAGCCGCCCATATGGACACTCCAAGGCCACACCTTTGCCATGACTCATTAAGGGCATTTTAGTCATTTTGTAATAAGTTGTAACATAGGCTATAAATAGAATATATTAGGTCATTTTCTCATAACTTTTGATGATATATTTGAGAACTCTAGAGAGAGAGTCTTGCAAGGTGGATTCTTTGTGAATAAGTGTGGAATCACTTGTGTTGGTAGCTAGTTTGAGACGTTGATTGATTGGGGATCCCGTTTTCTTGAGGTCACGTAAGAGATAGGTTTATGTTGTGTGTGGTATTAAAGGTACAAGAGTGGAATAAGCTCTTGAGTTGTTAATATTACACCATCCATTTGTCTATCTTTCTATCTTTGTCTTGTTGTAATCTTGTAACCGATTCTATGTTGTTATTGTGAAGTTGTGTATGTGTTGTTGTTCTTCACATTGTTATTGTTCATTTTACTCTTCATAAATTGTTGTTAACATTAGTTTGGGTTGCTGTTTTGGTGCCAAAGACACCACTAGTTCTTGTATTCTTGTTGTTGGTAGTGAATCCGAGAGTGGTCTCCATCTTGGTTCTCAAATCCTTAAGATTGTGGACTGATTTGGTGTATGTTTTTGTGTCTTCCTTGTCGTTCTTGTATCATTTGGTATCATAGTCATCTTTGATTTTATTTTAACAAGATCAATCTTGGGCTTGAGAGTTGAAAAATCCCCCCCCCCCCCAAAAGTAGTGTTCTTAAGTTTAGATCTTGGCCGAAAGTTGTTGTGTTCTTGTTGTGTTTGGTCGATACTTGAACATTAGATCTAGGAGTCATTTTGTTTGTCTTGGTGTTTCAAGTGTTAGTTTTCTTCATCACTAACACTCTTGAGTCAAGATCTAAATTTGAGCTTGCATTTGTTGAAGTGTTGTTGTGAACTTAAAGCCTTAGCCGATTGTGTTGTCATCTTGGTGGACTTGGTCGTGATTTGTTGGCCTTGTTATTGTTGGAATTGGTTATTGGGATTGTTGTGTTCTTGGTGATCGTTGAAGTTGTTCTTGATGTTCTTCATCCCTTTCAAGACTTGTTAAAATAAAGTGAATAACTAGATCTATAAAGTTGAAGAGAAAAGGTGAAAGCTTGTTAGCCTTGAAAGACTTACCATCACCCGTCAACTAGTCAATCACTTCCCAACAACTTTCCTTGTTTTAAGGACCTTGTTTTAAGGGGATGATACATAAAAGTCAAGTCTTCCACTTTTGAATTTGACAATAGGATTTCAAGACTTGTTTCCCTCCTAAATCAATTCCCACCAATTCCAAATCACAAATTGTCCAAGACTTCTAATTTTGAAAAATAAAATTTGTTAAGACCGTAGTCAATACATGGTAGCCACGTCACGTTTTATTGTTCACACGACAAATTTAGGCTTAAATTTTTGGTTTCTTAGTTTTTAATCTTTGTTTCTTAGTTGCATTTTGTTGATTCTATTGCTAATTAACAAACTAGTAATTATCTACTAGCTTGTAAATTAGTTTTTGGGTCTGTTTATTCGAGTCTACGTTTCTTTGTGTGCTTTTATCTTTTTGAAATTTGTTGTAGTTTCTTGGTTCAAGTCCGTACTTATTTTCTTTGAGTTGTTTCAAAAGAGAATCTATTCAGACCTCGAGCCCCAATTGGTACCAAATAATCTCCTTGAAGTATAAACGAGTTACCAACACTTCTGAGACCATTGAGTGATACTTGACAAAGTGTGAGTTTGAGAGGTTTTGAGGGTAATTTTTTTTTTTTGCTAACCTTTAACTTGTTATTGTTTGTGTTTTGTTTAGTCTTTCTTATTAGGTACGATGGCTTCGGGTGAAGGTAGTCCAAGGGCCTTGAGAGAGGTAACCATGGATGCTTTGTTGGCGGCCATAATGAGCGTGAAACATGATCTTAGTGGTCGAATAGAGATGATGGAGGAAAGTATGGACGGGATAGAGGATTCTTTTTCAAGGAGAATGGATACATTGGAAGTTCGTCTAGATTCCACCCATTCAAGTCCCAAACACTACTATGCCTCGATTAGTGGACATGCTACCACCTCGGATACACTTTACTAATTGCTCAATCCACCTAGACCAACCCATGGATCCATCCACCAAGTCCTTACTTATCCAAAAAACCGAAGTCAAGTCTATTAAGAAGCTCCTTAAATCCGAGACCCCCTTGATATGCCGAGAGCACCATTTAACCAAAACCAACCAATCCAAATTAATGATGTGGAAGGTGAGGGCCCTTATGGAGGTGAGGGGTTAGATGAAGCAACTCTCTTTGCAGAATTTGTGCGCAATAGAAGAGGAGCTTATGGTGGGGGACATAGAGGTCGACGGGGAGTAGTTGGATCGGCTCTTCATGGTAGGGGTAACTTGGGACACCGACCTCATGTTCAAGAAGGTTTATTGGACTAAGGAGGCAATGTGGGTAGATACACGGGCCTAAATTCCATTAAGATCACTCTTCATTCTTTCAAGCTTTGAAGTGTAGAGAACAAGTCCCAGCACTCCAAAGTCTTCCATATGGACACTCCAAGGCCATACATTTGCCATGGCTCATTAAGGGCATTTTAGTCATTTTGTAATAAGTTGTAACCTAGGCTATAAATAAAATATATTAGGTCATTTTATCATAACTTTTGATGATATATTTGAGAACTCTAGAGAGCGAGTCTTGTAAGGTGGATTCCGTGTGAATAAGTGTGGAATCACTTGTGTTGGTAGCTAGTTTGAGACGTTGATTGGTTGGGGATCCCGTTCCCTTGAGGTCACGTAAGAGATAGGTTTATGTTGTGTGTGGTATTAAAGGTCCAAGCGTGGAATAAGCTCTTGGGTTGTTAATATTATACCATCCATTTGTCTATCTTTCTATCTTTGTCTTGTTATAATCTTGTAACCGATTCTATGTTGTTATTGTGAAGCCGTGTATGTGTTGTTGTTCTTCACATTGTTATTGTTAATTTTACTCTTCATAAATTGTTGTTAACATTAGTTTGGATTGTTGTTTTGGTGCCAAAGAAACCACTAATTCTTGTATTCTTGTTGTTGGTAGCGAATCCGAGAGTGGTCTCCATCTTGGTCCTCGGATCCTTAAGATTGTGGACTGATTTGGTGTATGCTTTTGTGTCTTCATTATCGTTCTTGTATCAATGTAGGTATAATCTAGGTAAATATTAATGACATCAGACTCGATCACGGTTTTAGACTTCGACTCCTGAGACAGAATTCATTTATATCGGCAGGTGGCATGCATGCATGTCAGAAGCTTATTTCTATTCTCAATAAGTAACGTACCTCTTCGATTTACTGTGGTAAAAAATAAATTATACTTTTACTTATTTGATCATTAATTATAATATTATACTGTAGATTTTATTCTTTTTGTGTGCATGTGTAATGCTCGTATATTGAAATAATGAGTGTGTGTATATATGTGTGTTTGTATGTATGTCTATATTACTTTGAATTCAAATTGTGTCAATATTATAGTAATATTCATATTTTCATTTAGTTGAATGTCGCATTCATCTCAGTATTAGATGACACTACACATAATTCATTCTTGTTCTCTATTTTATGCACCATTTTTATACAGGTAGAACTCATATACAACACATGTAAATTTTTTATTATTCTTAGTGTGATGAAAATTTATCATGTATTCAGTATCAAAATAAATCAAATCACAAGAAATAACAACAACAACAACAACAAGCCCCCTGTAATCACAAAAACAGAGCCTAAAGAAAGTACAATACACAAAAACTTTATCCTAACCTCGAAATCATCAAATCACACAAACAGCTCAAACAAATAATTATATAAATTTAATTCAGTAATAATCAAACCCCGGTGTAAAGTCTGATAAGGATACAACATATACATGCCTTATTCCTCCCCAAAATTATCAAATCACATAAACGACACAAACAAATAACTATATAAATTTTGAAATGGCAATAATCAAACTCTGTGTAATCTCACAAGTGGAGTCTGACAAAGATACAATACACATATACCTTATCCTATCTCGAAATCACCAAATCACCCGAACAATAATAACAACAATAAAAGCAATATAATACTACAAGTGGAGTCTAACGAGGATACAATATTCACACATCTTACTCATACCTCAAAATTATTAAATCAAAATAACAACAACAATAGTAAATCCATTATAATTCCATAAGTGAGAGTCTGATGAAGATGCAATATTCACACACCTTACTCATACCTCGAAATCATTGAATCACAACAACAACAACATATAAACTCAGTTATATCCCACAAGTGAAGTCCGACGAGGATGCAATATTCACACACCTTACTTACACCTTGAAATCATCAAATCGCAATAATAACAAATGCAATATTATCTCATAGTGGAGTTTGACGAGAATATAATATTTAGACACCTTACTTATACTGCGAAATCATCAAATCACAACAACAATAGTCATAAACCTAATAAAACCCCACAAATTGAGTCTGACGAGGACACAATATTCACAGACATTACTCATACCTCGAAATCATTGAATAACAACAACAAGAAACTCAATATAATCCACATGTGAAGTCTAACGAGGATATGATTCACACACCTTACTCATCTCTTAGAATCATTGAATCACAACAACAACAACAACAACAACAATAACAACAACAACAACAATGATAATTTATTCAATATAATTTCATAAATGGCGTCTGACAAGGATATAATATTCAGACACCTTACTCACACCTCAAAACCATTAAATCAAAGTAATAACAACAATAATAAACCCAATATAATCTACAAGTGAAGCTAGATGTGGATGCAATGTTCACACACTTTACTCATACCTCGAAATCATCAAATCACAACATCAACAATAATAAACCTAATATAATCCCACAAGTAGAGTCCAACGAGGATATAATATTCATACACCTTACTCATACCTCAAAATCATTGAATGACACCACCGCCATCACCACTAACAACAACAGACCTGGTGTAATCCCACTAGTGGAGTCTGCTACAAGTGTACAAATACAGTTTACACAGACCTTACCCCTACTTTGTAATCATCGAATCACATAAAACAGCTCAGATAAATAATTATACAAATATAAAACAATAAAAATCAAACCCAAAATTAAATATTTATAATTAAATTCAACATATCTAAGCTTAAACTTCTCTAAGAAATTTAATGTAATTTATTTTTTAAAAATAAATACTAACCTAACCAGTAAGTGAAACAAAAAGCTCCTCATCACAATAAAATCTAATAAACTTTTTTTTTATAACTAGGATATTATATTATATTAGCATCATAACAAAAAAAAGTCTACAGAGAGGAGTTTGGCAGCGCTGCCACCGTAGTATCTGCACATTGTGTGATATTTACAAACCATCCATTAGTACATAACGTAGAACTAGTAGGGATATTTACAGAAGTACTATGTGGTAAAACTGCTAAAGTCTTAACACGCCTAGTAACAACATCCCCTCATCTATCATCATCCAAAATATTCATTATTTCTAGAGAAGGAGACCAAAAAGTGGCAGCATTCATGGTTGGATTTGTAGTAGCTAAAATGGATGGTCGTGCAGTAGAGATAGCTTTCTTTGCTAGGCTATCGGCTAGTCTATTCTATTTTTTATAGCTATGAACCAGTGCTGGACTGTTGGGTTCAATATGTATAGAAGAAGTGTGAATGGAAAATGAAGAGAAAAGTGGTGAAGGGAAGGATACACTAATTTAGAAAGTGTACTCCCAAATTGAAAAATTCACTAAATCTCCCACATTAGTGGGAGAAGAGAACTTTGGAGTGTTTTTAATAAAGAATACTTACTCCACATGGATAGTGAGGCAAGAACAAGGTGATGCCTCGCGCCGTCGTCGTTGTAACTCGCTCGACTTAGAATTTGGATTTGGATTTGGATTTATCAAATGATCAATCGATGAGATTTATATTTTTGGACAAAATTTATTTGATCAAAATCTAAACCGAATATACCAAAGGAAAAATGATAGAAACGCAAAAAAAAAAATCTATATTTTATCCTCTATTTATATGCATGTATACAGTGAACTGATGCACTGTTTCGAACTGAATTGATGTAATGTTATGAACTGATGCTTCAGAAAGATGCAACCATTCAGTAAAATGACACACTGATTCATAGAAAGGCATGTTTGTTCGGAAAAGACACATTATTTGGACGAATAGACATGATTTTTCAGGAAAGATTACACCTTTTTAAGTGAACCATTGCCACTTTTCAGAAGAGGCATGTTATGGATATATAAACCTACTTTCTTCCACAGGTTTAGATATATATGAAATTTCTCAGAATACAAAACTCTTCTTCTCTTAAAAATATTTTGTGTGATCATTCAAACCGTTGAGTGCGTTCGTGGAATCCAATTATTTGAGGTACCACTATAATTGGATTGAAGGCCATTTTATCCTGGGAGAAAAATTTCATAACCTCGGATACAGTGAGGGGAATTATTCCTTAAGGACACTCCGTGAACTCGGGGGACTTGGTCTAAAATTTCTGTTTCATCTATTTTCTGATATCTAATACACTTCTTGGATAGATTAGTAATAATCTTGTGTTGAAGGTGTTAAAGAACTTCAAAACTGTTCTTATTCATACGTGAACTTGTTATGAAGTTGTTGTTGTATTAATACAGATTCTAGTACCCGTAGAAGGAAAATAGCAATCTTAAGGAATAAATTCAGAATCTGTATTACTTATTTTTGGAGATTAAAGCTTTAAGCTTTCTACTCCGTTTGAATTTAACTAGTGATTAGAAGACATAAAATCTTTATCACAAGTTTAAAATTCACTCGGTTGACAATTGGAAGTCATAAAAACTTCATTGTTAACTAGAAATAAGAAGAAGAATTTAAAGTTGCTTAACTTTATAAGTAGTGTTCTGAAAATACTAAATATTGTTGTCTTGTGGTGACAGAAAAAATGACTAACAAAATTCAAATGCAAGATGCCACTATGACTGTGGGGGCAACTAGTATTGCCTCAACAAGTTGAGCAAATGCTCCGCAACCTATGGCACCTGCGGAGAAGCCCAAAAAATTTGCGGGCATTGACTTTAAGCGATGGCAGGAGAAGATGTTCTTCTACCTCACAACACTATGCCCTCAAAAGTTCACTAGTGAGGATGCTCCTGAGGTGCCCGAGGGAACCTCGGACAAATAGCATTTCATGATTGTAGAAGCTTGGAAGCACTCGGACTTCCTTTGCAGGAATTATATATTGAGTGGTCTCCAAGACAACCTCTACAATGTTTACAGTGTAACTAAGACATCAAAGAAATTGTGGGGGGCATTAGAACAAAAATACAAGACAGAGGAAGCGGGAATTAAGAAATTTTTTGTTGCAAGGTTCCTGGACTTTAAAATAATAGATAACAAATCGGTTGTCTCTCAAGTGCAGGAATTGCAAGTAATCATCCATGATCTCCTAGCAGAAGGTATATCTTTGAAAAATACCTTAGTTGAACAACTTGAAAAAGTTCTTAATACTCACATAAACTGTTTTGTAGGTTTGATTGTGAATGATGTTTTCCAAGTAGCAGCGATAATTGAAAAGCTACCACCAATGTGGAAAGACTTCAAAAACTACTTGAAGCATAAATGCAAGGAGATGACTGTCGAAGATCTTATTGTCTAACTGCGTATTGAAAAGAATAATAAAGTTGCCGAAAGAAGGTTAAAAGGGAATTTTATAATTAATGGAGCACATATTGTGGAAAATGACCAAAACAATTCTAAGAAAATGAAGAAAGTTGAACAAGGAAGCAATCAACCCAAGAAGAAATTCAAGGAAAAATGCTTCAATTGTGGCAAGATTAGCCACAAGTCCATGGATTATCGTGCCCCAAAGAAAGGCAACAAAAAGAATCAAGCAAATATGATTGAATCCAACAAAAATGCGATGATCTGTGTGCTATGTTCTCAGAATGCAACTTGGTGGGGAATCCTCGCGAATGGTGGATGGATTCTGGTGCCACCCGCCATGTATGTGCCAACAAAGAGTTATTTTTGTCATTCGCTCTGGTTCAAGTAGAAGAAATGATCTACATGGCTAACTCATCTACTGCTAAGGTAGAAGGAACAGGAAAAATATGCTTGAAAATGACTTCAGAAAAGGTCTTGACACTTAACCATGTCTTGTATGTTTCGGAGTTACGTAGGAATTTAATTTCTGTTTCACTTCTATACAAGAACAGATTCAAATGTGTAACTATTTCTAAAAAAATTATGATTAGCAAAGGAGAAATGTATGTAGGAAAAGGCTATCTCACCAAGGGCCTTTATAAGATGAATGTAATGAATGTTTAAATAAATAAAAGTTCAAATTCTTCTTATTTGCTTGAGTCTTATGATTTATGGCATGAACGTTTAGGCCATGTTAATTACAAAACGTTACTGATTAACTTAGAAGTTTTACCGAACTTTGAGTGCAATAAATCAAAGTGTCAAACGTGTGTGGAATCAAAGTATGCAATAAATCAAATTGTCAAACGTGTGTGGAATCAAAGTATGCAAAGCATCCTTATAAGTTCGTTGAAAGGAATTCCACTCCTATAGACTTAGTACACATTGACATTTGTGATATGAAGTCAATACCATCACGTGGTGGGAAAAGTATTTCATAACTTTTACTGACGATTGCACTAAATATTATTATGTCTATTTGCTAAATAGTAAGGATGAAGCAATAGATGCGTTTAGGCAATATAAAAATAAAGTTGAAAATCAGTTAGATGAAAAGATAAAATGATAAGAAGTGATAGGGACGGAGAATATGAATCTCCTTTCGTCGAAATATATGTACAGAATGGAATTGTTCATCAAACTATGGCCCCGTATTCACCTCAATCTAAAGGAACTACGGAAAGAAAAAAACAAACTTTGAAGGAAATGATGAATGACTAGCTTATAAGTTCCGGTTTACCCCAAACTTATGGGGGAGGCTATCCTTACAGCCAATCGTATACTCAACAGAGTTCCCCATAGTAAGACACAATCAATTCCTTATGAAAAATAGAAAGGAAGAAAACCCAACTTGAAATATTTCAAAGTGTGGGGGTGTCTAGCAAATGTCCAAATTCCTATGCCTAAAAGGGTTAAGATAGGACCTAAGACGGTGGACTGCGTGCTCATAGGATATTCTAAAAGTAGTAAAGCATATCGATTTTTGGTTTATAAATCCGAACATCCGAATACTAATGAAAATACGGTAATTAAATCAGACAATGCTGAATTCTTTAAAAATATTTATCCGTATAAAACTAGACATGAACAGTCTCTTGGGGGGTCTAAACGACCTCGAGATGGACCAAGTGAGGATGTACATAATGAAGAAAATCAAGACATAGTACACATCAAAGAACGTCTACTTCGTTTGGATCAGATTTTGTAAAATTTCTCTTAGAAAATGAGCCTCAAACATTTAGGGAAGCGATGGCATCTTCGGACTCATCCTTTTGGAAAGAGGCAGTCAATAGTGAGATGGATTCAATTTTAAGCAACCATACATGGGAATTGGTTGATCATCCTCCCAAAAATAAACTTTTAGATTTTAAATGGATCTTCAAAAGGAAGATGAAAACGGATGGTACTATTGACAAATACAAGGAAAAACTTGTAGTAAAAGGCTTCAAATAAAAAGAAGTCCTTGATTACTTCGATACATACTCGCCAGTAACAAGGATAACATCGATTCGAATGTTAATTGCCTTGGCTGCGGTATATGGTCTTGAAATCCATCAAATGGATGTGAAAAATGCTTTCCTAAATGAAGAATTGGAGTAAGAAATATACATGGAACAACTTGAGGGTTTGGTGGTTCTAGGAAAGGAAAACAAGGTGTGTAAACTTATTTAGTCATTGTATGGACTAAAGCAAGCACCAAAACAATGACATGCAAAGTTTGACCAAACCATATTGGAAAACGGATTCAAAATAAATGAATGTGATAAATGTGTTTATATTAAAGACACTCCAAATCACCAAGTCATTGTTTGTTTATATGTGGATGATATGTTGATCATCAGCAGAGACATTTCTGACACAAATACAACAAAATGAATGCTCGAGAGCAAGTTTGATATGAAAGACCTTGGAGTTGCAGATGTGATCTTGGATATAAGAATCCATTGAACTCCACAAGGGTTGGCATTGTCACAGTCTCATTATATCAAAAATGTACTTGACAAGTTCAAGTATATGGAATTCGATATTGCCAAGACTCCATTGGATGTGAGCTTTGCACTTTGAAAGAATGAAGGTGAAAGTGACTCACAATTGGAGTACACAAGAGTATTGGGATGTTTAATGTATATAATGAATTGTACACGACCAGACATAGTATGCGCTATCAGTAAATTAAGTCAGTACACGAGTAATCCCAACAAAACTCATTGGATGACAATGAAAAGAGTTTTAGGGTATCTTAAATACACTCAAGATTATACCTTGCATTATAATAAATAACCTGCGGTACTTGAAGGATATAGTGATGCAAATTGGATCACCAGATCGAACGAAGTAAAATCTATAAGTGGATATGTATTTACTATCGGTGGAGGAGCAGTCTCATGGAAATCATCCAAACAGACTTGTATTGCTCGCTCTACAATGAAATCTGATTTTTTCACATTGGATAAAGCCGGTGAAAAAGCAGAATGACTCCAAAATTTCTTGGAAGATATTCCTTATTGGCCCAAGCCAGTGGCACCAGTATGTATACACTGTGATATCCAAGCGGCAATAGGTAGGGCAAGGAGCATGATGTACAATGGTAAATCTTATCACATACGATGGAGATATAACACCGTTAGGAAACTTCTCTTTAGTGGAATTATCACTGTTAACTATGTAAAGTCAAAAGATAAAGTGAAGGATCCACTTACAAAAGGCCTATCTAGAGAAGGAGTGGAAAGGACATCCAAGGAAATGGGTTTAAGACCTAGGACAAGTCAGCATGGCGGTAACTCTACCTAGCAGAATGGAGATCCCAAGAGCTAGGTTCAGGAGATCAAACAACGTTGTGTCTAATAGGTTCAACATTGTCAATTACCCAACCCATTCTCTTGATGTAGACAATGTATCGTAAACTAGGATAAGACTTAAGGTGAAAAGTCTTTTAATGTTTATTAAATTTGGCAGATTTGACCAAATAGTTTAATCTATAGGATTGAACGTTTAAAAATCACATATGTGAGGGTGAAGTGGAAGCCGCTTCAAGGAAATGTTAGTAAAGACCTATTCTCTAAGCTCTCATGAAACTGGGACGTGTTCATGACTGAAAAGAACAAATCGTGAGAACCATAAACAGTAAAAGACTGATTGTGTGACATGTGTTGTCTAGGTGTACATTAAAGCTCGACGGTTCAAAGATATCAAATCTACCGATTGACCGAGTGCATTCGATGCATGTTCACTACGAAAAGTTCAAAGGGAAACCCACTTATCCTGATGCAATCAGTCTTTGCTTGATGATCATATACTTGTCCATAAAGTTTTACGAAAAATAACCATTCCCCATTCATGTGGGGGATTGTTGGGTTCAATATGTATGGAAGAAGTATGAATAGAAAATAGAGAGAAAAATAGTAGAGGGAAGGAGACACTAATTTAGAAAGTGTACTCCCAAATTGAAAAATTCACTAAATCTCCCACATTGGTGGGAGAAGAGAACTTTGGAGTGTTTTTAATAAAGAATACTTACTCCATATAGATAGTGAGGCAAGAATAAGGTGGTGCCTCACGTCGTCGTCGTCGTCGCTCGCTTGGCTCGGCTTCGGATTTGGATTTGGAAAATGATCGATCGATGAGATCTATCTTTTTGGACAAAATTTATTTAATCAAAATCTGATCCGAATATACCATAGGAAAAATGACAAAAACGCAGAAATTTTTTTGTGTTTTATCCTCCATTTATATGCATGTATACAGTGAACTGATGCAATGTTATGAACTGATGCTTCAGAAAGATGCAACCATTCAGTAAAATGACACACTGATTCATGAAAAGACATGCTTGTTCGGAAAAGACACACTGTTTGGATGAATAGACATGATTTTTCAGGAAAGATTATACCTTTCTAAATGAACTATTGTCACTTTTCAGAAGAGGCATGTTATGGCTATATAAACCTGCTTTCATCCACAGGTTTAGATATATACAAAAATTTTCATAATACAAAACTCTTCTTCTCTTAAAAATATTCTGTGTGATCATTCAAACCGTTGAGTGCGTTCGTGGAATTCAATTATTTGAGGTACCGTTATAATTGGATTGAAGGCCATTTTATCCTGGGAGAAAAATTTCATAACCTCGGGTACAGTGAGGAAAATTATTCCTTAAGGAAACTCCGTGAACTCGAAGGACTTGGTCTAAAAATTTTTTTTCATCTATTTTCTGGTATCTAATAAACTTCTTGGATAGATTAGTAATAATCTTGTATTGATGGTGTTAAAGAACTTCAAAACTGTTCTTGTTCGTACGTGAACTTGTTATGAAGTTGTTGTTGTATTCATACAAATTCCAGTACTCGTAGAAGGAAAATAACACGGACTACCCAGTAGCTGAAGAAGGTACCTGCAATCACATACCAGAGAGAAGATGTTAGTGTTTGTTTCTGCATTATTGAATATAGCAGCTAGGTGCTCTGCATCCACATTTATTTGTAAGGGTTTCAGATTATACTCCATAGCCATCTGCAGACCAACAAATAAATCTTGAATGTTAAGTTGCAATATATCTTTAATAGCAATGCGTGCAGTAAAACCCAATACCCAGTCCCCGAAACTAGTACGAAAAACTCCCCCAAACCCCTTACGTTAAGATTTGACGAGAGTGTAGTGTCAGTGTTTAACATTAGACAACCCGCTATGGGAGGATTTTATTTAACGTACAAGTTAAAGAAGCTAGTGTCGATGTGTGAATCCCCCGCTAGATACCAATACTCATTAGCTAAACTTATAGCAAGAGCTGAACATGGGTTGTTGTAAACGTGATTTATGAGCATGAAGTTATTTCTATGGGTCCTTATAACCCATAAACTATAAGGAAGCACGACCTGCAGTGGAACCCCCACAATGGTTCGCTCTAATCGTTAAGAATTATGTCTTAGTCATTTAGTAAAAGAGATGTGAGGGTCGTGTGGGGGAGGCTGTAAGCCCAAACTCGCGATTATGTTTAGATTCTCTAAAAATTTGTCGAGTGCCCCGTAGGAAGAGAACAAGTGAGGAATAGTTTTAGGTTCGGCACTATGGAAAAGCTTACAAGTAGAAGATTGTAGGTAAGAGATGTATGGAGTCCCAACGATTTGTATTTTCTCTATTTGTGTTATCCATTTGGTTGTAACACATGCGTACTATAAACTTACCCGTAGGAGAAAGACTCAAAGTAATCCAATCATAACTTTTGGAGGATATGGGAAAGTGTATTGATTGTATTTGACTTATGATCGATTGGGGAAGGTCAAAGGAAACAGTGGACATATTCCAAGTCTTATCTCGTCTATAATCAAATATGTGTTTGGAATCTTCAAGATGAGTCAAAGGTCCATATATGAGGGATCTCAAGGTAATAACGGGTTTTATCCATAGCTGATTCCAGAAATTTATGCATCTACTATTAGTTGGCTGCCATGTTAATTCTTTTTGACAATGTTTTCAACCCATTTGCAAGCTTTTCCAGGTAGAGGAAGAGAGGCTTGGAGATGGAGATGGTTGCATGTATTTGTTCCTTAGTAAAGATGCCCAAATAGAATTATGGTCATGAAATAATCGTCATGTTGTAGAAGCCAGCAGTGCATTATTCCTTTTTGTTATACTTTATATTCCAAGGCCTTCATTATTTTTGGGCATAGTTATGGTAGACCATTTAACTATGTTTATTTTTTTATGGGATTTTGTAGTTCCCCATAGAAAATTCCTTTCATATCTTTTTATTTGTTTGATAATTTGCAAAATTAGTTTATTAATTTGCATGACATGATTTGGTAACATATTAAGTACCGATTTGATGAGAGTAACCTGTCCTGCATTTTAGTGAGGAATTTGTTTTTTCAACCCGCTAAACGACGCTTAAATTTTTCTATGAGAAATTGGTAGTCACTTGTGCCCTGCCTAGAGATGGTCATAGGAAAGCCTAAGTATCTATCAAAAATTTCTCCTTCTCTGATTCCAAATGAATTATAAACTTGTTTCTTGACCCTATTATTCATTTGTGTTTTTGGAGAAGAACAAGCGTGATTTAGTGTAATTGATTTTTTTGTCCAGAAGCAGCACTAAACTTAGCAAGGGATTGCTTAATATTCTGGCAGAATTGATTAGTTATTTTGCTACATAAAATAATATCATCTGCAAATAGTAGGTGAGATATTGGAAGGCCCCTTGTGGAAGTTTTAATAGGGGCCCATAAACCCATGTGGACCTGTGCATCTATCACTCTCTTGATAATCTTTTCATATAGAGGATGAAAAGGTAAGGTGACAAAGGATCATCTTGTCTAATTGCTCTTGTGGGATAAAAGGATGGCAGGGAGTTTTCATTGAGGAGAATTGAAATAGTAGATGTGCTAACACAAGACATGATTAACTTAACCAAAACCTAAAATATAACAAAGTATCGTGAATAACAGACCACTCTAGCTGGTCAAAAGCTTTTTCTAGGTTTATTTTCATGAGAAATTTTCCTTTTAGTTTGTTTAAAGTAGTGGAGGATTTTCGAAACAACTATTGCATTATTAACTGCTCTTCTATTTTTAAGAAAAGTAGTTTGTGTGGGACCTATTAATTTAAGGAGCAGAGGCTTTATTCTGTTTTACAATAATTTTTATGATAACTTTATAGATAGTGTTACAAACACTAATTGACTGAAATTGCAATATGGCGGAAGTTCTAGAGATCTTGAATATTAGGCACAAATAAGTTGTATTTATATTTTTAGAGATGCTATAATTAGAAAAGATTTATTTACAGAAGGTGACAACTGATTCCCCCACAAGGTTGAAGTAGCGTTGATAGAAGAAAGGGTGCAAGCCATCGAGGCCGGGAGCTTTTAAAGGTTTAAAAGAAAATACGACTTCAAGTACCTCTTTGCGACTCACTGAATTTTCTAAGGTTGGGGCTATATCCGGAGGTACAAAATGAGAGCTTGCTAGTTAGTGGGAGCCTATACAATGGGGTAACTCTGTGAAGTACAGGGAATAGTAGAAATCTATGATGTGGTTCTTAATCAGTCCTTCATCAATTATCCAGTCATCCACATCATTCTTAAGGCTAGTTATACAATTTTTCCTCCTCATTTGAAGTGTTGGCATATGATAGAACTTTGTATTAGCATCTCCGTTATTCAAACAAAGGTTTTCACCCAAAAAAAAAACACAAACTCTAATTTTTCGATCAGAAAAAATTTATAACAAATATATGATCATAGCGAAAAATTAAATCATAAATTATAGATTGTTGAAAAATTAATTAATCTAAAATATAGATAATTTTTTTCCTAATTTGGGTAAGAAACAATTCAGATAATAAAGATCGGTTAAAGGTACAATGCTTTACAAAAATTAATATTGTAATTTACCTTTGAGTGAAAAAAAATTGTGAAACAACAACAACAACAACAATAACAACCGCAACAGCAACAACAACAACATCAGCAGCAACAACAACAACAACAACAGCAGCAACAATAACACTACCACCACCACAAAAAACAACAACATCAACACCACCACCATCACCACCACCACCACCACCACCACCATCAATAACAACAACAACACCAACACCAACACTAACACCAACACCAACAACAGCAACATCAGCAACAACAACAACATTAATTATACATATTTCATTCTTATTCTCTATTTTATACACCTTTCTTTTAATAAATGTAACAACAACAACAACAACAACAATAGCACCACCACCATCACCACCACCAATAGTAACAACGACAATAACAACATCAACAACAATAACAACAACAACAGCAACAACAACAG
>NC_061115.1:8023534-8028932 GCF_002878395.1 Capsicum annuum | reverse complement strand
TCCCCAGACTCCACTATGTGGAAATACACTGGGTTTGTTGTTGTTGTTGTTGTTGTTGTTGCTTATACGCTACTCGCCCCAGACCCCATTGTGGTGGGATTGCACTGGGTATGCTGTAGTATTCTAACAATTGGCCAAATTGCAATTGATTATCAATCCTTACATTTTGATTGTGTAAGCCACACTGATGTCCATAGAAAGCTTAATTGACTAATCGCTTATATGTAATTATTTATGTAATTTTCTCCCTTTCTTGCTTCTCTGGTTGATTTGGGTAAATTGTTTTGAGAAATTGGCGGGTACCTTTTGTAAATCTTTCCTATGAAATCGTTGAGACAAATATTTATATAAGGACGGTGTCCATACCTTCTTTCTTATGATCATATCCACTTCTATTTGTAGAGGCGGAATCAGGATTTCAACTTTCTTGATTTTGGATTTTAGAACGACTAATTTCAATGGTTAATGGCTGATTTTTAAATTTAATGTGCATACATATGAACTTTTAAATACAAATACACAATTCAACTAAAAGCTATTGGGTTCAGCTGAACCCGTAGCCAGGCTCCTGCCTCTGCCACTGTCTATATGTGCTTGATAAGCCTTCAATTATAAGCTTGTTAGTTTCCTTTAGGAGGAGAAAAAAAGATAATATCTATAGAAGTATTTGCAGCAGGGTTTTGTGTATGTATTTAGCATTACACGTTAATCTTCAAGCTTGTTTTGAGAAAAAGAAGGTATATTTTCTCATGTTTGTAATTTACATAGGTATATTTCGCATGTTTGTAATTTACATACTTATCATGTACAGGCTCAGCAATTATTCCAGAGAGATGCACAAACAATCACACCTGAAGCACTTGAAAATGTGAAAGCTGCACTTGCGAACAGCGAAATTGAGCACAAGGCTGAGGCCAAAAAGAAGGCTATACCTCGTAAGGCAGCAGGACAGAGTTGGGAGGATCCTACTTTGGCAGAGTGGCCCGAAAGTAAGTCTAATTTCCTATTTCTTTTTCTTTCCTTGACTGGCTGTGCCTCATGGCATTCAAGTTTATTTATATACTGGTGTTTTGTGCGATTACTCTAGTTCTCTCCTTATAGTCTTGGTCTCCTCAAATTTTTAGGCATCAATTGAAATGGATGCTAATATACTACCTTGTGCTGAAGGGTTTGGGCATAATGAATTTGATTCAAAGCGCCCAACAATCATACAATTTGGAATTTGAGAAGAATTCAGAGACTTCTGATCTATTAGCCTAGGTAAAATGTTTAAGATTATTGCAAAAACTCTAAAAGAAAGGATGAAGTCAATCATAGGCCATTATTTTAGTTAATGCCTTTTTTCCCGAACTGGTAGTGTTATATGGAATGCCTTTGTTAAGAATGAAACAGACACGTGATTATAGCTAATGATTGTCTTGATGCTAGAATGGGGAGTAAAGCAGGCGCAATATTTGACTTTAAAGCAGGCCTAATATGTGACACTCTGTACCTAGTGTTTTGCTTTATAAAAAACAATTTAAGGAAGCAGTGGTAATTGTTGAATTAGTTGCTTGTGCATTCATCTAGGGAGAAATAACTTTAGCCGCTTATTGTACTATGCTTTATAAACAAGAATAGCAGCTAGTCATTGCCGTGCTTGCAAACAATACGGGGTTATGGTTGGAACTTCAAATTGTTTATACTCTAAAGGAAATGCTATTAGGGTTGTACATAGTGTAGTAAAGTTGGACCTTTTTTTGAGCTGAAAAAAAAAAGCCAGAAGCATTTCACTTTGATTTCAGTTGCATTCAATGAGTCAGTCACTTTTTTTGGAGGTCTGTTTTAGAGGTAGAGGTATGGACTGCGTACATCTTACCCTTACCCTCCCCAGACCTCACTATGTGGGAATACACTGGGTTTGTTGTTGTTGTTGTTGTTGTTTTAGCATCTCCCCACTTGACTTTTCCTAGTTATTTTATTGAAGATCAATTTTCCCCTTTAAGAAAAAGGAGAACCCGGCTATGCTTGACGATGCCAATAGTAAGGGTAGATCTAGAAGTTAGAATATATTTTGCTAATTTAGAAACTGAAACTGCATTATAACGTAGCTTCCCATCATTAATTCTAGTACCACAACCTTAATCCCTATACTTGTTCAAAACCTTCACTATCTTTACCTACATGACTCTTTAGATCTTCATTTATAAAGATTTGATGATCTCCTGGAATCCCTTGAACCAAGGTGTCCATTCTCCCGATGCAACTATCCAATCCCCAACTCATTTTAGCTCCACAACCTCATCTTTATGCCCTAGTAGTGTTATCAAAAGCAAAAAACACAGAAAGCTCTAAGCTCCTTTGGGCTTTTAAGCACAAAGTGTGGTAAAGGGACAAAAACATGCAAATTTATAGGTTTAGTCCCAGTCTAGTAATTATAAACATGAATGGCAAATATATGTACAAAGAAATTGAAAAAGAAATCGATAGAGTGAAATATCAATTGCTTAGTGTCGCCTTTTCAAAAGAGGCTCTTAGGCCAAGGAAAATATGCGTCTTAGAACCTTGATAATGACACACAAATTAAGCGAGGCGAAGAGCTCCACACATTTTAAGACCTTTAGGGCTTTAGCACTTCGTGCGTGCCTTTGACAACACTGAGCCCTAGTTTTATAAAATAATTCCCACCTCATTCCTATTTTATCTATCTAGCCATACTATATAACTTTCAGCCCGCGTTTACTATGTCTCTTTTCTGGATGATATATGCTTGAAAATGTACTATATGACTGTGTTAGTTTTGGTTATGGGGAGTTTTATGTCCTCTCTTTCTAAATTCACTTACTTTTTCTGCCTTTTGTGTGGTTTTCAGGGATGTGGATGGTTACAAGCTTAGTAGATGAAGAACTTATAGGGCAAGTAGTAGAGATTAAGAGGCCAGGGATGTGGATGATTACAAGCTTGGGTACTCGGGGAGTGATAGGTGTAGGAATGGAGTAGGCATCTTAGTAGATGAAGAACTTAGAGGGCAAGTAGTAGAGATTAAGAGGGTCAACGATAGGCTGATGACGATTAAGTTAGTCATTGGGGGGTGTACTTTGAATGTGTGTAGTGTTTATGCGCCTCAGGTGGGCTTGGACTTTGGAAGGCTTTGGACGAGGTGGTAAGAGGCGTGTCTAGCTCTGAGAAGATTGTTGAAGTAGGGGATTTCAATGGTCACATCGGGTTGGTACCGGGGGGTTATGGCGATGTGCATGGGGGTTATGGTTTTGGGGAAAGGAATGATGAGGGAGTTGCTTTATTGGCTTTTGCGAGGGCCTTTGGGTTGGTAGTAGTGAATTCGAGCTTTTCGAAGAAGGAGGATCACCTGGTCACCTTCTGAAGCGCAATAGCTAAGACTCAGATTGACTTTCTGCTGCTTCGGAAGGGGGATAGGGTGCTATGCAAGGACTGTAAAGTCATCCCGAGTGAGAACCTTTCGTCCCAGCACATTCTGGTGATGGATTTGGGCTTAAAGAAGGATAGGAAGAGGAAGGGAGGGGCGTCCTAGAATAGGGGGGGGGGTTTGATTCCGGTTAGTGTGTTGGAGATAGAGGAGAAGGTGGCAGAGATGGGGGTGTGGGAATGTAGGGGCAACGTGGATGGTATGTGGGATAGGGCTGCTAGGTGTATCAGGGAGACAGCTAGAAAGGTGTTGGGTGTCTCGAGGGGCCGGGCCGATCAGCGGCAGGGGGATTGGTGGTGGAATGAAGAAGTAAAGAAGAAAGTGGAGACTAAGAAGGGGGCGTATGCTAAGTTGGTTGAGAGTACGGATGAAGAGGATAAGCGGGCTAGTAGGGAAGAGTACAAGTTAGCTAGGAAAGAGGCTAAGTTAGCAGTTATGGCTGCTAAGACGACAACTTTTGAGAGCTTGTATGCGGGGTTGGAGGTGCGAGGTGGGGAAAAAAGGTTGTATAGGCTTGCTAAGGCGAGGGAGAGAAAGGGTCGTGACCTAGACCAAGTGAAGTGCATTAAGGGGGAGGACGGTAGTATGCTGGTGGAGGACGCTCATATTAAGAGAAGATGACAGTCGTATTTTCACAGAGACTTTTGAATGATGAGGGGGATAGGGACATTGTGCTAGGGGAGCTGGAGCACTCAGAGAGGTGTCGCGATTTCAGGTATTGTAGGCGTTTTAAGGTGGAGGAGGTTAGTGAGGCTATTCGCAGAATGCAGAGGGGTAGGGCTACAGGTTCAGATGAGATCCCTGTGGACTTTTGGAAGTTTGCTGGCAGGGCTGATTTAAGGTGGTTGACCGAATTGTTTAATGGCATTTTCAAAACTGCAAAAATGCCTGAGGCGTGGAGGTGGAGCACCACGATTCCTCTATATAAGAACAAGGGTGACATCCAGAGTTGCAACAACTACAGGGTTTTAAGTTGTTGAGTTATACTATGAAGATTTGGGAGTGTGTGGTAGAGCGGATGTTGAGGAAGATAGTGTCTATTTCGGAGAACCAGTTAGGCTTTATGCCGATTGCTCGACGACGGAGGCAATTCACCTGGTGCGGAGACTGGTGGAGCAGTATAGGGAAAGGAAGAAGGATCTCCACATGGTATTTATCGACTTAGAGAAGGCATACGGTAAAGTTTCTAGGGAGGTTCTTTAGAGATGCTTGGAGGTGAGTGGGGTCCCGGTGGCTTACATCAGATCGATTAAGGACATGTATGAAGGAGTTAAGACCCAGGTGAGGACGGCGGGAAGAGATTTTGAGCATTTTCCGGTCCTGACAGGGTTGCATCAGGGATCGACTCTTAACCTTTTTCTGTTTGCTTTGGTGATGGATGTTTTAACGCGGCGTATTCAAGGTGAGGTGCCTTAGTGCATGTTTTTTGCGGATGATGTAGTGTTGATTGATGAGACGCGGGGAGGTGTGAATGATAAATTGGAGGTCTGGAGACAAACACTTGAGTCTAAAGGGTTCAGGTTGAGTAGGAGCAAGACATAGTATATGGAATGCAAGTTTAATGACTTGAGGCAGGAGGACGAGTTGGTAGTTAGGTTGGACTCTCAGGTGGTGTGTTGGATGGATAGTTAAGTATCTCGGGTCCTTGATTCAGGGAAATAGTGAGATTGATGAGGATATCTCCCACCGGATTGTGGCAGGTTGGATGAAGTGGAGGCTAGCCTCGGGAGTGTTGTGTGATAAGAAGGTGCCGCTCAAACTTAAAGGAAATTTTTACAGAGTGGCAGTTCGTCCGGCCATGTTATATGGAGTGGAGTATTGGCTAGTAAAGAACGCCCATATCCAAAAATTGAAGGTGGCGGAAATGCGGATGTTGCGTTGGATGTATGGGCTTACTAGGAGTGATAGGGTTAGGAATGAGATTATTCGGGAGAAGGTTGGAGTGACTTCGGTGGAGGACAAGATGCGGGAAGT
>NC_061115.1:7940409-8020534 GCF_002878395.1 Capsicum annuum | reverse complement strand
CGGGAGAAGGTTGGAGTGACTTCGGTGGAGGACAAGATGCGGGAAGTTCGGTTGAGATGGTTTGGGCATGTGAGTAGGAGGGGCGCGGATGCCCCAGTTCGTAGGTGTGAGAGACTGGATTTCGATGGTTTCAGGCGGGGTAGGGGTAGGCCGAAGAAATATTGGAGGGAAGTGATTAGACGGGACATGGAGCAGTTATAGCTTATGGAGGACATGACCCTAGATAGAAAGTGTGGAGGACGCGGATAAGAGTAGAAGGTTAGTGCCTGCGGGTGGGCCGTAGTCGGAAGCTAGGAGAGCTTTGGGGTGGGGGTATTGTGGGTGAGGGTGCCTTTGGTTTGTTAGTATAGGGTTCTAATGTATGGGAGCCTTATTTTTATTGTTCCAACTTGTTTCATGTTTTATTATGAATTTACTTATTATTCTTTGTCCTGAGCTGGGGTTCTATCGGAAACAGCCTTGCTACCTCTCCGGAGGTAGTGGTATGGACTGTGTACATTTTACCCTCCCCAGACCTCACTGTGTGGGAATACACTGGGTTTGTTGTTGTTGTTGTTGTTGTGTGGTGTTCAGCTAAAAGAACTCTGCGAAGTAATCAATCAGATCTTACGGGTTTGAGTATTATGCTGTTTTTTTTTTCCTGATAAGATGTTTAAGAATTAAGCTTTGTTAGTCCGCTTTCATGGATTATAGTCTTGCAAGGATTGTATCTGCTGCCGATCCCTTTTCTTGCCTAATTATTTTTAATATTGATTCTCTTAATCACTTCCTTCTGTTATGGTTGTTTGTACCTGTTTCCCATGGTTATTCACTTATTTGTGCTTTTGCTACTGGAATTGGTGCAAATCCTAGTACAGTGGAATAACTATGTTACTGTTCTGATGGTGTCACAGATGATTATCGTCTATTTTGCGGTGATCTTGGGAATGAGGTGAATGATGACGTCCTAACAAAAGCCTTTTCAAGGTTTCCAACTTTTAATATGGCTAGGGTACGTTCCATTTATATTTTCCAATAATTTTGCATTTTAATGTTTTTGATTGTTATACATGAGTACTGGTATTTCTGGTTATGAAGGAGGAAGAAATCCTTCTATATGCTTAGATATCTCTATTGATAGTTGTGGGTACGATTGATAGTGGTGTGCATGCATTCAGTTTTGAGAGACCGACTTCTCCTCGCTTGTAACTGTTTTCAAATTGGATTTCAATCACTTTTAGTATCATTGTTAGGATAAAAAAATTGTATTCCTTAAGTTGTGTTTATGTGCATGTGTGTTCTTTTCCTTTTTTTTTTGGAGTGGGGTACACTGCGGAGATGCTTGTTGACTTAGTTCTATATGTACCTGTGTATATATGCGTAAACTGAAGAACGTAAGCCAATATAAAGGGTGTAGGATATTGCAAGTTTTTGGATGTCTAAAACAGCGAGCATCTAATTGAGGAGATTGTAGATTGGTGGCTTCTAATTGAGAAGATTGTACTGGCGGTGATAACTCATCTTTTCCTTGGGACATAGTCTACTTGTAATTTGTTTATTGCCCAAAAGTGTCGTAGTAATGTGTTCTAGAGGAGTGTAGCTTAGTTATACTTCAAGATTCTTATGCTCATGTTTACTGATTTTGTTATTTCTGCCTTCACCTTAGAAAAGAACAGGAAAAAAAAATTAAGAATTATTTTATATTCGTCTTGCTTTCTTGAAACTTTGTTGTATAACTGTATGTTGTCGCTTACAAGGTTCTGTAACAAAGGGTGTACAATGCATGTTGACAGGTCGTGAGAGACAAGCGGACTGGTAAGACCAGGGGATATGGATTTGTGAGTTTTTCCAACCCGTTAGACCTTGCTGCGGCAGTTAAAGAAATGAATGGTGAGTTATTTTTTAATCGTTATATGAATTTGTAGTATCTTATTATGCTTAAGGTACCCAGCATAATCAATATAGTAATATAGTGGTCTGTCGCAATTATGTGATCAGCTTTTACCTTCTTGAAGACCACCACTCATAAATGATACGGATGGATACTAACATTTTCCATGGTATTCTGTTTGGTTGATGTCATGTGTTGGTTTCTTGGTTCTTTTCTTTGACTTCGTTATGTCAACTGATTCAGATTGTGATATAAAGAGTGCCCTCTATTTGGCCAATGGATTTTGTATTCGGACGTGTAATTCCTCTCCCTCTCCCCTCTACTCTCTCCATGAAAAAGAAGGAATAGTGTAAGGAAACATGTAACAGAACTAACTCCGTACCCGGACAACATTTAGGACTGCTTTTGAAGTTCAGTTTAGGTAAAGGAAAAAAATAGCAAGGAAAAGAACAACATTAACTAAACCGGGGAAGTACATGAGCGTCTGAAGTGGCAGTTATTTTAGTTATTGAATTGGTATAACATTATACCCAGATGCCTGCTAATGAGGTGGTTAATTCATGCTATTTTCAGGAAAGTATGTTGGAAACCGGCCTATTAAACTTCGCAAGAGTAACTGGCAAGAGAGGACCGACCACGAGGCTCTGGCAAGTAACAAGGTGAGGGTTTTTCTTGGTGATTGTCCGTCTTATATGATAACATCTTGATAGTTGGCATAACTGACTACTTTTTTTGTTTTTGGGATGTTGGATCTTGTGGCAGAACCGATCACATAAGAAACCGAAGCAAGCAAAGAATGGTCTGTTTCACAAGTGAGCGCACGCCTCTACCATGATAATGACTCAAAACGGCATAATACTTGAGATGTATTTTGAATGTGTATTTATCAATTCCTTCACCATTGTCGCGGGGAAAGCAGGGACAAATGATAGTGTCCCCGGATGATGCAGAGAGATGGTTTCAGCCTCTGCTGGTTGACGTATTTCTTCCTCGAGAGCTCTGGATGATTCCTTTTAGAAGCCATAGATAGGTGAATGGGGGGGGATTAGTTGTGGTTTGGAAACTTTGATTTCACAATATTTGCTGTTTCATACTTGTACCAACAATGTACTTGGTTAAATATTAAACCTAATGTAGGTTTATTAAAGATGATTAAGTTCTACATTTTGATGGCCCTTCCCTTGCATCCATTTCATTATGTTATACTTCCTCCGTTTCAAAAAGAATAATAGTACTTGTTTTTTTAGTTTGTTTCAAAAAAGTCTCTTTCCTTTTTTGACAATACTTTTAATTCAATTTTCCCACATGGCATGTTTAAGACCACAAAATTAAAGAATATTTTGATATATTTGACATAACTTTAATTTAGGACTACACGATTAAATTTTTTTTATTTTCATGAACTCCGTCTTAAATTAAATCAGGTCATTCTTTTTTAAACGGCGGGATTATTTTCTTTTGAAATTCTCAGACTTGGAAATCTTTTGGCGATTTTTAGCTTAAAAATTCATGAAGGAACTTGAAACGCCCACTAAAGTACCATGGGCGGTGTTCGAGGGGCTCCACCACAAAGGTGTATTATATGCAACCTTATCTTGCATTTCTGTTAGAAATTGTTTCCAAAGATTGAACCCGTGACCTCCTGGTCACAAGACAACCATTTTACCGGTTACTTCAAGGCTTCCGTTCTCAAGAGCCAAAAGTTATACGAATGTCATTGGGAAAAAAAGACACCACATTTTTTTCTTGGAGTTTTTTTCAAGTTATATTATCACAATTATTTTCTCACAGCAACTTGGTCATGTTATGCATTAAAACGGATCGTTTGATTGAGAACAAGTTATTCTGGAATAATTAATTATGAGATTAGCTATCTTAGGGTTAGATATCTCATCATGTATATGAGATGATTTATTTCAGTATTTTAGTATAAATGGTGAGATAAATAATTTTCGGACTACCTAATATCTTCAACTAAATATAGGATAAAATAGTTCTACATTTTATTTTGGAATTATTATACCTTATACCTCACATCAAATGACCCATTAGGGTTAACTGTTATTTTCTCTCTACCTCGATAAGGTAGTGGTAAGGTTTGTTTACGCTTTATCTTCTTGAGATCAAATCAATCGGGTGTGTTGTAGTTAGGGGTGTTCATGAATCGGTTATTGATCATAGGAAAAATTACATATATACACAAGGTAACTTTACCTTATTACATAAAATTCCATATTGGAAAAGAATATACAAAAATCCCAAAGTAATTACTTAAATTCCTTAACTTCACTCTTTCTCTCTCACCCCCCTCATACATATTAAACTACCATATTTTGCTTCGATTTTAGTGCACCGATTTTTGCTCCATATATGTGCTCCTTTTTTATGCCTACAATCAAGCCAATGTAATGTTACAATAACACTTGAATATTCAAAACATGATTGACGTACACTTTCAATTCACGTAATAAAGAAAATTGAGTCATTCTTTTTCCTTATTATCGTGTAGCCAATGTAATGTTACAATAATACTAATTTTTTCTTAAGTTTATTATAATCTTGTAGATAATTAATGTATAAGGTGAATATTTTATATGTATAGTGTGATATTATACATTTTGGAAGATTATATTTTAATGTATAAGTTATAATATATCAAGCATTATACATTAGTTATTTTGAAAGACTAATGTATAATATAATTTTTCTGCTATATATTTCATTATGTTGTACATTAAGAAGTTCTTATTACATTTCAGAGGCATTTTATGTATTATTTGGTATTGTATAATTAGAAAGTATTACTATTGTATAAGGTTACATTATACCTTTTGATAAGGATACAGAAGTATACATGTTTAACGTTAATACTTAAATGTATAGTATGACATTATACATTACTACGGATTATTTTTTAAATGTATAATGTGCCCAAATACATGTGCAACTATTGTATAATGTTATCTTTAATACGTATCAGTTTGCTGCTATCTTTTTCTCTCTTAATTTGAGTCTGTTTTTATTTTTTCAGGGCATTATACCGTATTGACAAATTCTGAAAATTGTTTCTTCAACTCCATGTAAACCCTCACTCCATTGTCATTCGTTATGATAATTGGAGAAAAATTACCTTCAACAATGTATTCTACTTCAATTCTTTTACGAACTTCGTCAATATTCAATTCCATCACGATCGTAGCAATCAATTTCAAGAAGGTTATACTTTTCGAAACAATAATTGCGTCACTTTTGTAGGATTGATAAATAATTTTTCACTCCCAAATACCCGAATGACACAACAATATGGGGATATTCACATTGATATTTTTGAGAATTGAAGAAAGCAGTTGATGACCTTTTTTTTTTTTCAAAACATAATTCAACAAAGAAGAAAATTTACTGTGATGTTTTAGAATTTTTTTGAATTTGAATTTCAGTTACTATATTTAATCATACATCACATAATGATAGGTAATTAATGACGTTAATTAAGGAAGAGAAAGATAGTATCAGATTTCTCTTTCCATAAATATAAGATAATCAGTTTTCTCATACATTCCACAATGTATGAGGGACGACCTAATGTATAAGTATATTTCTCAATTTTGGGAGAGAGAAAGGCAGCCAGAATTTTAAGTAATTAGTTTCACTAGGGGAGGGATTTATGTGGTTTATACTTGATCAAAACCATAACCAAATTAATTTAGACGATTTTTAAATTTCTAAAATCAAACCAAACCAACACAAAAAAGTAACCGTCGGTTTGGTTCTTGTCAGTTTAGTTTGGTTTGTAACTTTAGCTAATGATAAAAGTTGATTTTTTTTTTAAAAAATACAATCCAACATATGAGATGTCAACCGATTGTTGTGCCTCAGCCTTAAAACTAAGATGTCAATTCACCACGAACAATACCATATGAACGCTTTTACAAAAAATATTTAGAAACTACATATAAGAGAACGATATGATAAATACTCAAAAGGTGAACACAAAATTTTTTTGCTCAATAGGGACCAAAAAGAAAGTTCAAAGCCAGTGATTGTTTATAGTCTAATGAAACTCACTTGTAAAATCACATAAACAACAAGATAATATTCACAATTAGTATCATTTGTCATCCAAAGTGGAAAAATAACACATATGACTAAAAGTTCTACGGGTAAAGTTAAATTTATGATTAAAATTTAAAATGTAACAAATATTTATACTTTTATTCATTAATAATATATAAATTATATATATATATATATATACACACACACACACACTATAGATGCCGAGGGCCCGTGTATATACTATTTTTGGGTCTTAATTTATGTGACATAGAGAATTTAGAAGTTATCAACTATTGTACGTTATAAAACGTTTTGTGTAATGTTCAAATAAAACATGTTACTTTTCTTGTTCAAACTTTTGTGGCATTGATAGTTAATTATATTTTAAAAATAATTTAAGTTTTTAATTATTGAGATTTATAATATCTTTTTTCTCTTTCAATTTAAGTGGCACTGATATGATTTCGAGAATCAACCAAATTTTTTATATATTTAAAAAATTTTAAGTTGTAATTTGTTATAATTTATAGTATTTTTCTACGTATTTTTTTAGAGATATATAATAGATTAAACTTTTTTTCTTGATATATTAATCTATTAACTATTGTAATTTATATTACTTTTTATGTAATTTTCAAATAATACATATTACTCTTCTTGTCCAAACTTCTGTGTCATTGATAGTCAATTACATTTTTAATTATTCCAATTTGAGCGGCACTGATAATTTCGAGAGTCAACCAAATGTTTTGTATTTTCATTTTTTTTTAAAGTTGTTGCTTATTGTGATCTATAGTATTATTTATGTATTTTTCTGGAATATATTACAGGTTATTTTTTTTTTATAGATATTTTAAACTGTTAAATATTGTAATTCAATTTAAGCGCATTGATATGATTTCGACAGTTAGATAAATATTTTATATATTTTAAATTTTTTATGTTATTAATTATTATGATTTACAAGATTTTTTTGAAATATATAACATATTAAAAAATAAGACAAACAAATTAAAATGGATGAAAAAAATGAAGGCAAGGGAAAAAACCAATGAAACTGTGCCAAAATAGACAGATTGACCTTTAAATTTTTAAAGTTGTTAATTATTGTGATTTTAATATTTTTTATGTATTTTTTTAAATATATATATATAAAATAAATTAAATTATTTTTTAAATATTTTAAGCTGTTAACTATTGTAATTTATAATACTTTTTATGCAATTTTCAAATAATACTATATGTTACTCTCCTCATTCAAAATTTTGTGGCATTGATAGTCAATTATATTTTTTAAATAATTTAATTTTTTAATTATTGCAATTTATAATACTTTTTCTTCTACTTCGATTTAAGTAGCACAATTGTTAAATGGCATAATAATTAATTAGGGGTGATATAATAAAATCATGACTGAAGCAACGAAACAAACATGTCTTAAATTATTCATAATAACTAATTTGAAGTAATCTAGCAAAGTTATTATAAGAAAATATTTGTGGGGAAAAATTAAGTAGGCCTCTTATAAGACGTCAAGTTAATTTAACAATAAATATTATTAATTTTTTAATTCTTAGATGACTTTATAATAATTTATTATAAAAAAGTATTTATGGAAAAAAATTAAGTGGACTCATATAAGACGTCAAGTTAATTTAACGATAGATATTATTAATTTTTTTAATACTTAGATGAATTTATAATAATTTTTTAATATATTTTTAATACTTAAATGGCTTATAATAATTTATTCAGGATGATATAATAAAATTATGGTTGAAGCAACCGAAACAGACATATCATAAATGTCTATTTTATTTTTTATTAAATATTATTAATTTTATAATATTTAAATAACATATATAATTATTTAAGGATGATATAGTAAAATTACGGAGCAAGCAGCTAAATGGTCGGCAAGCAGCATGACCCTAAGTTGCTCTCCCATTCACTCTTATATATATATATATATATATGGTTCCGGTGAATAGGGTTGCCAGGGCTTACCTAAACTGAGGCACTACTCTTTGCTGATAGTGATCCTAGGCCATGGACCTTTCTTCTCTGAGTCCGCAGATGCTTCCGTCAGACTTGGTCTCCTCCATGCCTCTTTTATTCTTCATCATCTGAGTGATTGGAGTTTTCTCCTTTCAAGATATGTCAAACCATAAAGTTGGGCCAGTTGGGGATTAGGGGACATTCTTGATCCCTTCCACAGGTTCTATGTCTATAACCTAGGACATATCAGCAAAAAAAATCTCCCGATGAGCGGCGTTTGCACTTCTCAGTGCTACAAGAGAGGAGACTTTTCGGTTGCAGGAGAGAAGCGACCACAGATTGGATTTATGACGACATGGGAGCTCTGATGGTGCTGGAAGAGATCATAAAGAAAAGCAAGAAAACTCAAAGCATTAGGTCTCCCATTAGGGCAAACATCGATAGCAGCTCGACCTTATTAAGAAGAATAAGCCTGATCAGGCCAAACGGTACATGAGAAGTAAACACTGTCATCGCACTGTCCAAAAGAAGAAAAGAAGCAGGGTCAAAGTGAATTTCATTACTTTGCTTCTCTTGTTTTGAATGAAAAAATGAGAAGTGACCAATAGACATCATAGCCATAGCTTGCATTTGTATTCTTCTTATAGAGGTGTCTTGGCATTGTAAGGTCCACGCCAAAAAAAAAAAATGAAAGCAATCGAAGGAACGGGTACAACATGTTCTCTTTTCTGAATCTTTCAAGATAAAAAGATAGGGTTTTTGGTTTCACTTCCTCTATGCAGTTGCATACTAATTTGCTTGAGTAATGAGTAGGCCATTACAGATAAGCTTGCTATTACTGAAGTTGTTCAGATAAAAGACCTTTTCTTTATGATATTAAGCTTGATGAGATTAAGGATTTGTCCAATCATTAGATTGGGCCCTTTCATTCATGTCTTATGGATCAAAGTCCATAGGCCTAACAAGGTCAGTAGCGGAATTTGACCTACCTGAGAGGTTAAATAGCGCATTCAGGCACTTGGGAGAGGAGAAATCGAATCCCTATTGGAGTTCCACTCCATAGAAAGGGCTAACCTCCTCGTTAGCCTGCCTATGAAGACGAGAATCTGAGTGATGTTCAAGCACTCTTTCGGTCGAGTGAGTCACGTGCGTTCAAGTCAAACCAAAATAAGAGAAATCGACCTTAGGAATAGGTTTTCAAACCATTCCGTTTGGAGTCCCATCATTCAGACGGACAAGATAGATGCCAAGGCAAGAAGCCCCGCAAATGTAATTCAAGAGAGAAGTGCGCCTTTCACCATTTCTCATTTGAATGTCTTGATGTTACGGACAGTGCCACGAGAGTTGAGTTAAAAAGGCAATGAAGCGTAAAGGGACGTGTCCTATTGAGAAATAAAAGAATATGAGCTCAAAACCGCACTAGAACAAAAAGGATAAGTCGGAGCTCCCTAAACAAAAACTCGGTCGGTAGGTATAAGCTGGTAGACTAAAATTCTGACCTACCCTTTTAAGATTGTTTGTTTAAAATATTGAGGAAAGCACAACAAGTGAACCAAATCAGCCTGAAAGGGAGTCCTAGGAAAGGGTAGATGAAAAAAGGTCTTTGATACGAGGATGGAGACATCGGTTTAAGCGTTGAGTTTCCAGACTCAGTTAGTGAAAATAATCTTGGACTAAGATCAGAAGTTTATCTGAATCACATCACGGGGCGCATTCGTCTCGTCTATTGGTCCTGAGTCTGATAAAAACATCAAGAGCAAATAGAATAGAAAGAGAAGATTTTACTCGATGAGTCGAAGCAAAGGAGTTAAAAACCTTTGACCATACCTTCTTTATTTAGTAGCGAGTCTTACTTTACAGATCTCACTGATTTTGACCATGACCCCATAGGGACAGACAATCAACCCTAGGGACCGGGAACTTTCTATAGTGGCAGGTCATTATAGGTTTTGCCGCACCTTATTCCCGATAAACTAGAAACCATCACATCAATGAAGAAATGCAAGTGCCTTGCAGTTTTCACCAGATCTCCTTTCTGATTTTGACCTTGATCTATTTGAAATGAACTGCCCTATGTTCAAGAACAATCAGTTTGGCTGTAGCCATGCCGAATGGATAATGAGGGGCAAGGGCAGACCGCTGCTGGTAGCCTTAATTAGGTGGCGCACTATAGATCGGATCCTCAGTAGCTATAGGACGAACCCTGGAAGACGGCCCTACCGGAGTATGTGGGTAAGTTGAATCTCTGTCACGATTATAATGACCTAGCTAACCATTGATTCAATGTCCTCTTAATAGGGTCACCGGTTTTTTTATTGTTCTCAACTAGTTTCCCCTCTTGGTTAAACATGAGTTTTGAAATGCTCATTCTGTAGTCAATCTGTACATGAGCTTCTGGGCTATGTTTCGCTTACCGTATAGATCATTCAATACCTGAATTATATTATTTATTAAATAAGTCTGTTAGGGTGAATGCCCAAGGACGAAGAGGATTTCTCAGGCTTGAATAATAGGTTTATTCACCGACTAGGCTAGCTAGGAGCGTTGAGGCCAAATAGCGGGGAAAGGGTCCTCAAAATTGGGCAAGCATTGAGCCTGACCTGAATTCAGCTTCAGAAAAAGAAGGTCAACCGGTCCAACAAAGTGAGAGTTGCTTTCGAAACCCAGCAGAAGCTTAGTCTATTAATCAGAAAACTAGCACTAGCCATCGAGCAACAACTGCTATTGGACTTAGAGGCGATTAGAACTTCTAGAATATGAGAAAAAGTTCCCTACGCTAAAGATGTTGATTCTCCCTCTCCTTCTCCTGCCATATAGATGGCTTCCTTCATTGGCATAATAGTGTGTGGGAAGGGAACCATAAAAGACCTAATAGGTAAGACACCCTAAGCCCATACCCTTCTGTCTTTCTAGTAGCTGCAACCCTCCGAATCTGTACTAGTGTTATAGCTCGCTCGCCCTTAGTTGAGTAATGAAATTGGTAGTTTAATAAATGGATAGGCCCTGATCGTTGACTCAGTATGATACTTATTCTCGAAGCCCTAAAAAAAGTGTGAATGGGTCAGTTTTCAGTTCATGGGAGGGTGGATTAATGAATGACTGCTTTAGCTCTATCGATAGAGAAAATAGGTTCCTAAAGAAAGGAAAGCCACCCCCGATTGAGCTTTCTTATGCTTATGACTGGCATTCTCGGGGACACCTACAAAAAGGCGTCTATTGGGGGAGATCCAGCCAGAAAGACATATTGGATTGGTTATTCGCCCTTGGAAACAAGAAGTTCTGGTCCGGGAGGGATAATATCAACCACTTGACGCCCATCTGATGCATCCGTTATGGTTATCTCATATCCCTTTTATCTTTTCGTTTGAATTTGCTTACTATACCTGCTACTGTAGCATTAGAAACTGTATTCTTACTCTTGCTGCCATCGGGATAAATCTGACCCCTTTCCCTATTCCCGCCTACGTATATAGGATATTTAGGAAGTGAACATCCTTCTTAGTAGTAGGTTCTGGGGAAAGAATAGGGATAGGGCCTACCACAAGAATTTTTTTTATTGAGGTGATAGCTCTGAAAAGACAAATTGCCAATCTTTTCTTTCATCACGGGAGAGATACGATCGGGAGGAGCTAATTCAAACCCCTCTGGTAAAATAAGAACAAACCCCCACATTCAAACCCTTTTTTCCGTCTAAAGCCCCTCGCTCCACTCATTTTGGAACTTCTAATCAGACCTGGCTGAGCTTGGAACGACATAGATCAAAGGGTCGTTCATTAGCCCTACTAGTCAAATACAAAAAAAAGAGGGATGGATTTCGACCTTGCTTTTTTATGTCTCAGGCTAGCTTTTGAATTATGTAGCGCTTAGACTAAGCTCATTAAGCAAGTGTACCAAAAGTAGAGAATGGTATCATATTCTCTTAAAAGAGAGGCACGCCTGCTTTTAGCTCGTAGTTTCACTTTTGCTTTTGCCTTACCTTCTATTATATTAGTAAAGAGCGAATGGGGGCGTGTGCAATAGTTTTCTTACTTTCTCTCGATCGCTTCAATGCCTATAATTTGAGAGATAAGAGAAAAAACCTTTCTCGAATTCAAAGATGTAACATAAATAATGACTCTCTTCGCCGGGATGTCAGCAGGTTAGGCAGCTTTAAGGTTTTAAATATTCGTTGGAAGGCAGGCTAAAACTCTGCCCCAACCAAGTGAAACTAAGGGTCTGAAAGAGTTCACGATCTGATCTATGGGGCCCTCGGAGGAGACTAAGAATGTCCATTAAAAGGAGCGAACCGATGAGGTCATTTTTCAAGCATGAATAGGACAATCTAAAGGGGTTGTGCAACCTAGAGAGATGGCCATATCTTTTTGATGAATGTGGTATCGAGGTTCAGTTTATTTAAAAAAGAGGTCAATCGTAGGGGGGACCATTCGAATGGTTTAATTGATGACTTCGCTTTGATCTCTTCGACTGAACCTAAAGAAGACTTTGATAATTCAACTTTAGCTTATGAAGGAGGAATCATGTCACTTGGAATTTCAAAAAGTGAATCCTCTTTTTCAGATCCTGGCCTTGGTAGAACTTGTCTTTGATTGGGATTTCGATTGAAAAGATGTTAGGCCGGCTCTTCATGTGCCTAAGAAGCCAAGGCAATCTCGATTGAATCCAATTCAACATTTTCCTACTCGATCTTATTTATAGAAACAACACTCGATCAAAGGGGAGCATAAGTAAGTTCAGTGGAAGAAACCTCTATAATCGATGGGAACCTCGAAAGCTGTCTGGGGCAAGAGAAAACTCATATTAAGCACTTCCCCAGCATCAACTGGTACAAGGAGGAGGCACGATAGCGAATATCAATCCATCTCAATCTACAAAAAGCATTTCCTTGGGAATGCAACCCAAAAAAATAGAAAGACCGCTCGCTCGAAGAAAACTCTTTTAGAGCCTGGTACCAGCCAAGCCCCCTCTCCTTACAGTGGTTGAACGCCCCCTCGACTCGACAATAAGAGTCTGTTATGAAATAGCCTTTTAGTCAGCTTTCTCGTTCTTAAGGACTTTCTGGCCGAATGGTAGGCTTTATAGTGGACCTGCCTAGATGACAGCTAGGATATTACATATATAGTTGTGCTTGCCTTCACTTAGAGACTCTACGCCCCCTATTAGAGTAAGGCATGCTCTCAAAACTAGATTCACTCATTCTTGTCTCCAGCGATTAACCTATTCTAGAGCAGTCTGGTGATTAGCCTATCCTGCACTACTCGAAGCCTTCATAAACTCATTGTTGGTTTCTATCGTAGTGGAGGTTACTGTGAGGAGATCCTTGTGCCAGTGAAGATTGCTTTCAATGATTGGGAAATCCAAAATACAAAAAACATTACTATATTTCCAATACTCCGAATAGGTGGAAAAGTCTATGTCTCTCCCCAACTTTCTTTCAATCCACATCGGAAAATTTTGGCTTTCTTTACTGGGAGTCATCAAAGGAGGAATGGGCATACGCTGGTTCGATAAGCCAAGGAAAAACAACCATCGCTTGGTTTTGTTTTGACACTCAAGCGACCCGCCCTGCTAAAGAAGATCGATGCAAATGTTAGATTTTACCACCTCTATCTACCCAACTAGTACTATTTGATCTAAAAAAATCCAACCTGATAACTTTCTCTCCCCCAGAAAACCCTCTATCCCCAAGCCCCTTTACTAGGTTGGGCAAACTTTGGTGCCCCTACTCCCAAGAAGTTGCTGGTCGGGATGGTGGAACTATTGCTCGAGAAGTAAGAAGCTGATCCTTGTTTGGTCATAAGGATAATAGTTCTTCTTAGGTCAGGGGCGGTCGGACCGGGGGTTACCCGCGGCTACCCTCTACCGCCTGTGTCTATCTCCTGTCAGGTATGCTCTCCAGATACAGACTACGTACAGGGTAGTACTCTTGGAAAGATAGAATATCACCGCGTGAACATAATATTACATTACGTTACAAAGGTAACTCCCAAAGGATCGACCACTATTCTAAATATAGTAAGGCGGAGAACTGTTGTTCAGTGGAGCGTCGGAGTGTGGTTGTTCCCATCATTGAAGTCAGGGTGCGGGACTGAGCCTTCCGAATGAGAAATAATAGAAGTGCAACGTTTCGTTGGAAAAACCAACTCAAATATCATATTGACTTTCTCTCGCCCTACTTTTAAAGATAGATAGAAAAGGTTGGAGAGAATTTCATAAAGTCATTCTCTCCTTTCTAAAGGTGCGCACGGTGGCCCCCCAAAACAAAGCCCCACCCCTCTTTTCCCCCTTTTAATGAAGGACCCTCCCCTCGCTTCCTATTCATTTGTGGGTCTGGACCCAATTTTTTTTTTCAATTTTGAGAATCAACCAATGGAAAAATCCATAGCCCAGGTGACTCATAGCCTCCCTCTTGCCCAAATAAATAAAATGGGATGAATCAAATCAATAAGATTTTTGATTGATTCAGGGCGCAGCAAAGCCAAATTCAATCAATGAAAGGGGGCTTACTTTTCCTGAGGTTGATTCATCCTATTCAAATTTAGCTATGCTAATGGAAGCGGAAATTCTTTTGGATGAGATGGACCCCCAAGAGATGAGCGAGAACCCCCAATTACTTAGGGGTCACACTCTGTCCCACTTGGTGGATGAAATCTTCTCTTTTTAGAATTCTTCTCCCACACACCTTTTTTTCCCTCTTTCGTCGAGGAGGAAAGAATAATCTAAAAAGTGAACAGAGACCTAAATTTCCATTAGATTCATTCCTAAGCTTGCTTTGTTGCAGCAAGATGATCAGTCCGAGAGTGCTGGAGAGAAGAGAAAGCGGTAAAAACCTCTCTTATGCGGTCACCGAGAAGTTGGACGACTCTTCAATAACCCAGGGTGATCCGACCCCTTTGATGCTTTTTTTGATGTATACCCCCTCCATCCTTCGGAGGTGGAAGAAAGGGTACTCACATTTTAATACATAGTAGGGCCCCAGAACGCTAAAAGGTGGGGGAACAAGAGTTGTCATGATAGAAAAGAGAAATAAATAAATGACTATAAGGAACCAAGGACTCTCTCTTCTTAAACAACCTATATCATCCACACTTAATCAGTATTTGATAGATTATCCAACCCCGAGCTATCTTAGTTATTGGTGGGGTTCGGTTCATTATCTGGTATTTGTTTAGTTATTCAGATAGTGACTGGCATTTTTTTAGCTATGTATTACACACTTTATGTGGATCTAGCTTTCCACAGCGTAGAATACATTATGAGAGATGTTGAAGGGGGCTGGTTGCTCCGTTATATGCATGCTAATGGGGCAAGTATGTTTTTTTATTGTGGTTCACCTTCATATTTTTTTTGATCTATATCATGCCAGTTATAGCAGTCTTAGGGAATTTGTTCGATGTCTCGGAGTTGTAATCTTCCTATTAATGATTGTGATAGCTTTTATAGGATATGTACTACCTTAGGGTCAGATGAGATTTTGGGGAGCTACAGTAATTACAAGCTTAGCTAGCGCCATACCTTTAGTAGGAGATACCATAATGACTTGGCTTTGGGGTGGGTTCTCCGTGGACAATGCCACCTTAAATTATTTTTTTAGTCTTCATCATTTACTTCCCTTTATTTTAGTAGGCACCAGTCTTCTTTATCTGGCCGCATTGCATTAATATGGATCCAATAATCCATTGGGTGTACATTGAGAGATGGATAAAATTGCTTCTTACCCTTATTTTTATGTAAAGGATCTAGTAGGTTGGGTAGCTTTTGCTATGTTTTTTTCCATTTGGATTTTTTATGCTTCTAATATTTTGGGGCATCCCGATAATTTTATACCTGCTAATCCGATGTCCACCCCGCCTTATATTGTGCCAGAATGGTATTTCCTACTGATCCATGCCATCCTTCGTAGTATACCTAACAAATAGGGAGGTGTAGCCACAATAGCACCGGTTTTTATTTGGTTTTACTCTTTTTTAAAAGTATGTATGTACTTGGTTCAAGTTTTCGTACGATTCACCAAGGAATATTTTGGTTGCCTTTGGCGGATTGCTTACTGCTAGGTTGGATCAGATGTCAACCTGTGGAGGAACCCTTTGTTACTATTGGACAAATTTCTCCTTTAGTTTTCTTCTTGTTCTTTGCCATAACGCCTATTCTGGGATGAGTTGGAAGAGGAATTCCTTATTCTTACACGTATGAGACTGATCACACCTGATTAGTGAGAAATTCTGAAACCAATCATTTACGAGTGAGTATGACACCAAGAACTTACAAGCGGATCGAGGAATGAAGGGAGAGGAATTAAAAAAGAAAGAAAGAGATGGATTTTGAATTAGAGTAAGGGCACACTAAGACTTTTCTTTTCGTGCTTTCGATCTGCTTACTTTGAATAAAGAGAAAAAAAAATAGATATGCGGAAAGCCTTTACACAAGACCACAGAGCGAGAAAGAGAGCCTTCGTTTACCTGCTTAACCGTACGCTCCTATCGTACCTATATAGCCTTTCCTTCAGTTATATCTAGTTTCAGTTTTGCTTCCAACTACCGATGGGAGAAGGATTTTTTATTACATCCAGTGCTACATCTAGAGGTCCAGTCCCCTAGGTTATTTGATATCTCTAGTCTAAGTCTGAGTTCTGTTCAACAAGCTAGTTCTTTTAGATTGCTTACAGTCCCCGTAGTGTCCAGTAGCTCTTTTTTTTTTCTTACCTTAACCTTAGGCAAGCGAAAGATATAGGCTTGAAATTCAAGTGTTGGTATATCCATCCTACATTACTCTCTCTGATGTTTCTGTTATAGCTCAAACTTATACAGACAACACTGGAGGTGCGTGCTCAATTGGGGAGCAACCAATAAAAGGTCTTTTTCGGAAATAAAGAATTGCTACCCTTGTCCCTCACAACACCACCCTTGAAGCTGAACCAAATTATTGTGCCGCAAGTGACAACCATTTTGGTACCTTACTATATGTTTGGCCTCCATTTCCTTTTCTCTCATATCTGTCCATCTTTCTGATGGTGAAGGAAGAAATTCCAACAATAATGGCGATAATGGAAACAAAGCATACGACAAGGCCTCCCAATCCAAGAACCCAATCGGGAATCTTCGTTCCTCTTTTATGATGATGAATTGAACTGCTGTCCCGTGTAAGCCTTTGGAAGCAAACAATCGTAAAAGGGAAAAATAGAGAAGTAGTCTAAGTAGAGCTAAGGTAAAAACATGGGCAATCCTGTGTATTCGATCTAGTCCTCTCACTTGCCCCCCAAAAAAATATGATGGATCATTGCGACTATGCATCGACTATCGCGCACTAAACAAGATAATTGTGAAGAAGAAATACCCTATTCCCTTGATTGCCGACTTGTTCGATAGATCAGGGAAGGCCAAGTTCTTCACGAAGGTAGATTTGCGCAAAGTATATTACCAAGTGCGTATAGCCGAAGGAGATGAGCCCAAGACCACGCGCGTAAGAAGGTATGGAGCGTTCGAGTGGTTCGTGATGCCGTTCGGTAAGGCACCAGCCACGTTTTGCACTCTTATGAATAAGATTTTCCAGCCATACCTTGATGAGTTCGTGGTGGTATACTTGGATGACATAGTCATTTATAGTAATACTCCAGATGAGCACGTGGAGCATCTACGTAAAATCTTCCAACTACTCAATTTTACATCAAGAAAGAGAAGTGCTCGCTTGTTAAGGAGGAGGTAGACTTCTTGGGGCATGTCATAAGCCAAATCAAGATGGACGAGGCCAAGCTGTCTGCCATAAGGGAGTTGGAGGTGCCTACTTCCGTGACTGAGTTGCGGTTATTTCTGAGGCTCGGGAATGACTATCGTCGGTTTATTTAGAAAGGGGTATTCTGCCATTGATGCACCCAAAGAAGAACCGTCCTTGGGAGTGGACGGAAAGGTTCCATAGAGCCTTGGAAGAGTTGAAGGCCGCCTCTATGTGCCAAAATGAGGGAACTTAAGGCGCACTCTTCTAAAAGAAATGTCATGATACAAAGTGGGCTGGTCATCCGGGAAAACAAGGTACCCGAGAACTCTTGGAGTCGGCATATTATTAGCCACAAATGAGAGAGGAGATTGAAGGCTACGTGCAGACTTGTCTTTTTTGCCAACAAGACAAAGTGGAGAACAAGGATCCCGGTGGAATTTTAGAACCTCTACCAGTGGCGGAGCGACCATGGGATAGTGTCACGATGGACTTCATCACGGCACTACCATTGTCCGATTCCATTATGGTTGTGGTTGATAGATTCTCAAAGTATGCAACCTTCATTTCCGCATCACCGGTTTGCAAGGCCGAAGAAGCAACTCCTTTTTTCCTTAAGAACGTGGTAAAGTATTGGGACTACCATGAACTATCATAAGTGACCGAGACCTGTGCTTTACGGGTCAATTTTCGATGGAGCTCTTTCCACTCTTGGGTTTGGAGTTGCACTTATCCACGAGTTTCTACCCGGCCGGGTAAATGCCATACTTGAGTCTTACTTGAGGTACTTTGTGAGTGCAAACCAGCAGAATTGGGCTAGGCTTCTTGATGTGACATAATTCTCCTATAACTTGCAAAGGGGCGAAGCTACGGGGCATACACCGTTCGAGTTAGCAACGGGGCAAGAACCACATACTCCCCATACTTTGGTGAGTTCTTACAAAGGCAGAAGTCTCGGGCAAAGACTTGGGAAGAATATACCGACACCGCCCGCTCATACTTAGAGAAGGCTGCATAGAAGATAAAGAGGTTCGCGGATAAGAAATCAAGGACTTGTTGGTAGATCAGCTAGCTCGCGCTCTAGTCTTTCATTGATATTTTCTACCCCTCGCTCTATGAGGATGCACGCCTATCCAAAACATGCAAAGTAAAATAACGGTAGATCAACTGGATAGTATGGCAAGAATTCAGGCCCAATTATTGTATTTTGTGAAAAAGGATCTCCCTCTAACCCTAGTGAACATTCAAATATCTGTCCTACATTCATTCGTGAAGGTACTCCTAATGGGTTAGAGACCATATCAACAGATCTTCCATCTTGTAAAAAGGCATATCTTGTCTTGGAAAAATTTGGGAAATGATACCCTTATTTCCGTGTCTTTCGGCTACTTTATCGCCTACTTTGATTTCACGTTTCTGTGAAATATATAGATGAATCATTTCAAGATTCTAACAAGAACCACCTCTTTTATGGATCCACTTCACATCAATAACCAGCCCTCTGCCACCTATAGGTAATTTTTGACAAGTTTTTTTTGAAGTAGATACCTGAATACCAAGTATAGCTCGTAACAATCTATCTTACGGGGCATACGACGATTCTTTCACGACCTGGGGTTTAAATTTCCCTACTAAAATATCACCAGTCTCTACCCAAGATCTCAGCATCACAATTCCATATTTGTCTAAATTACGGAGTAAATGGGCTTCTAAATGCGGTATTTCATTAGTGACTTTTTCAGGGCCTTGACTTGTCACATGAGTCTGAATTTCATATTTTCGTATGTGAAAAGAAGTATAAATGTCTTCATATACCAAACGCTCGCTAATAAGTACTGCATCTTCAAAATTGTAACCCTCCCACGGCATATAAGCTACTAATACGTTTTTCCCCAAAGCAAGTTCGCCACCAACCGTAGTAGCACCATCCGCCAAAATTTGTACCTTTTTAATGCATTTACCCCAAGGAACCTAGAGTTTTTGATGCATACAAGTTTTTTTATTGGAACATTGATATATAACTAATGGAATGCTTAGAATATCTCTATTACCTGCTAAAAGAATCTTGTCAGTATTGGTATAAATGACCCTTCCCTCTCATTCGGCTATAGAAAGAGCCCCTTAATCTAGAGTTGCTTGTCGTTCTAACCCAGTTCCAACAATGCATTTCTCGAAACGAGAAAGAGAAACTGCTTGACATTGCATATTAGAACTCATTAAAGCTCGATTCGCATCATTATGTTCAATAAAAGGAATGAGGGAAGCTCCAATAGAAAAATATTGAAAAGGATAAATACTTCAAAGATGAACCTGTTCCCATGCAATAGTCAAGAATTCTTGACGGTATCGAGCTGGAACAACCTGTTCTTCCTGAATATCCTGATTTAAGACTAAAGAATTTCCTGCCACTACCATATAGTATTCATCTCTACCTGGTGATAAATAAAGCATCCGTACCCCGGTTGACCTCTTAAAAATTTCATAAAAAGGGCTTTCTAGAGACCCCCAATAACCAATCCTCGCATGAATTGCTAAGGATCTAATAAGTCCAACATTGATTCCTTCTGATGTGTCAATTGGGAAAATACATCCATAGTGACTAGGATGGATATGTCGTATCCGAAAACTAGCAGTGCGACATGTCAGTCCTCCAGGGCCCAAATAACAATATTTTCTCCCATGAACTATTTGTGTTAATGGATTATTTAGACCCAAAACTTGAGATAATGAGTGTAAACCGAAAAAGGATTCATAAGTAGTTATTAATGGAGTTGAGGTTATCAAATTTTGAGGTGTCGGTATCAATTTATGCCGAATTGCTCCACATATAATCCCCCGAACCACATTTTCTAAACGAACCAGAGCTAATCCGAATTGATCTTGTAAAAGATCTGCTACAGAACAAATACATTTATTTTTCAAATGATTCATATCGTCAAGTGCACCCATTCCAAATTTCAGCCCAATGAAATGATCGGCGGCTGCCAATATATCTCGTGGTAACAAAAATGTATTGTTTTGGGGTATATCAAGGTTCAGTCTTCGGTTCATATTTCATCAACCAATCCTTCCTAATTCATATCTTTGTTGAAAGAATTTCTTTTGTAATTCGTGGTCTAATTAGACAACATCTTGCTTCAAACATAAGAGTTGCTCAGAGTCAAATTTGAATTTAGACAGAAGCAGTAACCATCTTGCGGCCCTTCTCGTTACGTTAAGGCGGGTTTCTCAAACAAATACTTTTTTTTAGGTCCATGGAAGCTATTAAATGTATTGGGTAAGACAACATGTAATGCCTCAATTTTTGCCTTACCCGCCAAGCAGGTTTTCTCCAAATTGGTATACCTGGTCTTGTAGGCAGCCATTTTCTTACGTTGGTAGTAGATGGCCCTTTACTTCCATCTATCTTCATCGTATTAAGCCAACATAGACCCCATAGTGGTTTTAGTGACTGATATGTATAGTAATAAGGGCTTCCTGGCGTTGTAGGCACTAGAATGGAGGTATTTCTTTATTCTGTCAAAAGCTTTCTCCCATTTTCCTACAAAATTTGGATTTCAAAATTTGTGTATCAGCTCGCAAGTGGTTATATAAGAGAAAGTCAAAGTCTGATGGGACTATTGATCACTATAAGGCTCGCGTGGTAGCCAAAGGCTACAACCAGCAATAGGGTATAGACTATGGTGAGACATTCAGTCCAGTTATCAAGATGGCATCAAGGGCGATTAGAGGTGTGACTTGATTGATAAGGGAAAGAGAAGATGTCCCTCAAAGCCCCATTAACGTAAAACACATCGATTTCTCTATTTTTCAATTCCCAGAAGCTCTTAGCTACTAAGCTATACTATAGGCTCTAAAGGCATTACTTGACTGAAAGAGTGCTTATATTATGGGGGCTTCCCCTTCCAACATCTGACTTATATACAGGTCAACATCGACTTAAGAAGCACGAAAAATATTAGCTCACTTGACTGAAAGGAGAGGGATGAGAGTAGTCTTTTTCCAATAGGCTAGCTGCCTATTGTAGGAGTTCCTGACCTGAAAGGACACCAGCAAGATACTACTGAATATGAACAAAGCCAAACCAATATGATATTCAATAAGCCTACTTTTTTGAGAGACAAAACCTGAATTTATTAAGGAAGATCAGCTATAAAGGAAAACCTATAGTCAAACTGAGAATCGCAGCCGAAGTTTGCTAAAGAGTCTACCACTTTGTTGTTTTCTCTAAATGTATAGACGATTTTGAAAGGGCCAGCCGATAATTTGGATGAAATGAAGCTCCACCATGAGTCTAGGTATGGGTAATTTTAGGGGCTTCTTTATTTTCATTGAAGCAATCAACAATGATTTTGGAGTCAATTGCGAGTTTACGAGCTTGATGAATGTAGAGTGCATCAGAAGAATAGAATCAATAAACGTCCAATATGATCTGATGTCAAGAAGCTGAGAACAGTCTTTCAGCCAGTTCATAATTTTTGGAATAATAGCAGCCGGTTGAGATATTGGGTTTTATAATTTACTGCTATTGCCTTCCTTCTAGAGTTCCCAAACTGAAAAAATAGTAAGCATAGACGTGACGTAGCCTACTTGGGCTTTCCTGCAAGATTCGTTAAACCGTTGGGACTGAATGTAATCCGTTTGGAAGGATCTTATATTGAAAAGGCGATCAAATGGTTCCAAATCTCTATAGCAAGCTCACTCTTGATTAAGAGGCGACCAATACTTTATTTATCATGCTATGAATAGTACAAGTAATTTCTTGCTAATCTTATACCTTTCGTCTGAATTTATTCCCTTAACTGATTCTGAAATCCCCGCATACAAAGTAAAATAAGAGCTTTCACGCAAAAATGATAACTATTGTAGGAATGGCTTTATCCCAGACAAATTGAGTCCAAGCTTGAATGCTCGTTCTATTTCTTATCGATTCCCAGCTAGCTTTGAGAATAAATGACTCACTACGATTCTTTTTCCATATCCCTCTATCCTCCTGATGAGATGTGAATATACCATTATTCCTTATATCATAAATCACTCTGTGAGGCAAAAATGCTTCGATATCATTGAAAAAGCAGTTTCCATGTGCGTCAAGCACATCTATGATTTTGAAGAAATAACTAGTAAAGGAGTTGGCCTGGTCAATAAGAGGGAGTCATACTTTGGACTGATTTTTTCAAAAGAAACTATCTGAAATCCCCTATGGTTTGCTGCTTCCAAACCTGGTTGTCAGGACTTGGAGTGAAATCAGTTCTATTTTCAGGCAACCCCACCAATACTTAAGGGCTCAAAATGGCAGATTGGAAATGGAGCTAGCACTGATTTATGGTTCCACCCCTGACTCTATAATATTCTACCCCCTCTTATTGACCAGGTAAACTTCATATGAAAAGCTTTTGAAAGCTCTAGAAAATGTCTTGTAGTAGGAGGACCCAAAGCCTCTTCCTGAATAGGTAGGCACATAGTATCAAAAAATATCCAGCAAAGGTTTCTTTTGTCTTCATCACCGCCTTACCAAAAGTTAGCTAATATTTTTTCCAACTGGTCAAGAACTCCCTTTGAAACTGGAATCCCTACAAGAAAGTGTATAGGCATTGAGAAAAGAACATGTTTGCAAAATCCACTAGATAACAATGCTTTCATCTCCTACCACTTTATTTTATACTCTATCCAGAAGATGAGAAATTTGCTTTTTCAGATTTAAATAGAGATAGTCCTACTTCAAAATATTTGGAATCAAAGCAAGGAAAGTAGCATTGATGGAACGGGGGATCGCACCTTCAGCGAAGAAATAAGGTGACCAGATGGAAGTTTTTGAAATCCCAACAATATTCTTATTTCTTTATTCCATATTTAGAAGAAGGTTATTTCCCCTAAATTTTCCCTGATAGGCCTCCGCGAAACATAGATACTGCACAACTGTAATACTCAACAGATTTCTCTAGTCTTTCTTCAAGGATCTATCTATCCTTTTGTCCGAAAATTGACTTTTATTATGACAAAGATAGACCCTCCATCCATTGGACACAAAGAAAGTTTCCTTTTCCATTATGCCCTCACACAAGGTTACCCTTATGATGCGTAGATTAAAATCGAAGTTTCAACTTAGACTCTAATTGCACTGTCGCATAGAACTAAGAGAACAACATATCTGTTAACATTCAATCGAGGCTTTCTTTCGAAATACCCTCCTGATCACTTACTATCAGAGCACCATATTCTGTGTTATACTAAACGAAACTGGTACCATTTAAATTATTAGGAGAATACATTATTCTAACTGTATCATAGAAATACTCATTCTTGTTAACATTCAGTCGAGGTTCTCCGCGAGACATCCCCTTGATAACATTTCATTATCAAAGCACCATATTCCATTTTATACTACATGAAACTGGTACCGTCTGAATAATTAGGAAAAATTCACACAGTAAAATCCTTTAAGAGGATCTCATGGTTGGAACAAAGGACAGTCCAGACCATCAAAAGGAAATATGGTTAATGGACTTGTCGTTGATCTGTTCTAACAGATCTCGCCAGGAATGGCACCGGATGGATATCTGATTGATTTAACATTCAGACCGAACCTTCGAGGCTCATTCTACTCACCTTATCGGACATCACGAGTCAGTCCAGAGGGGAGCGCCTGGGTTCTAACCAGGAATTGAGACGTGACTTATAACCCCATCAGGGGCTGCCACAGCTCAATCAGAGATAGTAATGGGATATTAAAGGTTTTACCCTTTTCACCCCCATTAATGCTTTATTTGACACAAATAGAATACTTTAACCACTCAATAACGATTGTCATTTTAAAATTATTTTGTGCTCAGAATATCCGATGGGAGAAAGGTGAAAACATCTATCCCTTTGGAGTTTTGCAACTCCAAATGATGCCTTTTGAAATCCCAGCAATATTTTCTATATAAAAAGAATTCGGAAAGCCTGATGGCTTTAAAGGATAGGGGAGACCTTTTTTTGGATTAGTGCGCGCCGACATGCTAAAAATTGCCTTTTGAACTTCTTCCATATTAGGAGGGCTCGTAAGCATCTTATTATCTTTCTCTGTGACTGGAGAGAGGATGGTCTCAAGGATCTCATCTTCAAGCACCGAACCTTGAGAAGAAAGTAGTGTATGAAATAAATTGAGAGCTTCCTGCCATACAAAGACAAGTTCTGAATTTGGTTCAAGGTACTTATTCTCTATCTTTCTTCGTAAATCAAAAGTTTTTCAAGGTTACTCTTGGCCGAATCTAACTCTATTTTCTTATCAGCAGACTAACTCTATTCAAGAGCAAATTTTCCTTCTTTATTTTTGGCATTTCTATATTCTGAAATAGTTCGCCAATTCAGTGCTTTATTTGTCGAGTCAATCTTCGTAGAGAAGACTTGAAAAGGATTTCCCGAGTATGGTTGAGATTAATGTGAAAATAAGAATGCCGAATCCATATTCTTTGGAAACGAAAGACCTTAGGCCTGCAAGTATTATAATCTTATGAGGAGATTACTAGAGGAGAGTGATCAGAGGAACTGACGGCAAATGGTTGACTCTGGTGGAAGCAAAATGGCTTTTATATAGAAGTGGACAGTCCCCATTCAAAAGAATTCTATCTAGTCTGGCCTAGATACAATCTTGACCGATTTTATTATTGCTCCAAGTCAATTTGCTGTCATTGAAAGCCCAATCAAATAATCCAAATGAGAAAATCATATCTTCAAAGCTCATCACTTCAATAAAGGCATTGAAGTCAGGAGGCCGACCCCCAAGTTTTTTCTAATGGATCCACAATTACATTAAAGTTCCCCCTACTAGCCACGGGAAGTTAATGCAAGTCGATAGGTCCTTCAATCATCGAGTACACTATCAACTTCCCACACTTATCATGAAAATATCACCGATATTTGGCGCTTATGGGGTCCCTTATCATACACATGCACCACCAGAGTCTTTATAAGAACTCTGGGGAGAGGGCCAAGGTAAACCCGAATTAACGATGAAAAGTGGTCAAATCAGTAGCAAAGGCACCAGGATGGACGGTTGGTTGAACTGGGCGATAGCTTCACTCTTGCACCTGCATTATCTGAGAAAAGCATAGAAACAATTCCCTCATCCCGACTCAGCTTCTCTCTTCGATACAGGAAATCTAACAATTCTTATTCTTCCTAACCTTTTTGCCTAGCATCTTTCCAATATATTGAATTATCATCCTTAATCTAAGATAGCGTGATGCCACCAACAGTCGATTTATTAGACTGCTCCCCTTAATTAAATCTCCAGGCCTGGCAAAGATTGCCCACTTACAAAATAGGCCTAAGCCTATGCCAATGGACTCGTGACATCCATGCACTTAGTCGTCAAATGACTCACGTTAAGAAGACCCAAGCCTACATGCATAGGCCCATCCCATAAAGTCCTACAAAAGAAGACTCGGGCCTGTCAAGCCTGCTTTTCTCGATCCAAACCTGGTGAAAAAAATGCATAAATAAGAAGAGTTCGATAATGGCCGGTCTTTAAAGACCCTTAAGAAAGAGGCTTAAGTTATCGATTCCAATTCGATAAGGCTTTTATTTTTATTGGTATGCCGCTCCGCGATCAAGGAGCGAGCTAAGTAAATCTTACCTGAAAATAAGTGAGATTCGATTCTTTTTCCTTTGTCCTTTTTGTTTTATCGTTTTCTTTTCTCTATGATTCCAATTATTATATAATAGAAACTATAAGAATCCCAAAACCTCAGATAATACGTATTATTACATTCGAGTCTCAATTTTGGAGAAATTTCTAAACAACTATCATTTGTGAATGTAGGTTATGTCGGGGATATACTGTAGCTAGTAAGTCATTTCATTTGCATTTTATTCAACGAGACCGAAAACACAACAATGATTTGTTTTATGGATAGTTATATTATTTCCAGCCCAAATGAGGTAGTGCCTAATGTCACGGGGAGTGAGTTGGTAGGGGGGCTGAGATCTTGAGAATGGATCAAGGAAATCCTGATGCTCTGCCAGCCATTCCTCATGCTAAACAGGCTATGGAGGATCTGGATCTAGCCTTGCGATTAGGGCCGCCGAGCCCAATAAAAGAGGCTTTTGAAAGAGAGCTTTCGACCTTTCTTTCTTTCTTTGGAAATAGGGAAGTTAGAAGGGATGTCTTGGAAGGGACAATAAGGAAACTCGACTTGAACAACGCGTCCCTAGAAAGGCTTTTTTTTAAGGATCCGAAAACTTATGTAGGAACTTTCCAACAGAATGATTGCTGCTTCCATAGGGTTGAAGGCTTTATTAAAGGCTTTAAAAGAGTAGGAGAAAAGGGACGCATGAGCGTTGGATAATGGAAAGAAGGTAGAATTGCTCGGGACCTAGTAATCGATTTTTTTTATATAGGTAGGGTTGGTCAGTGACTCTACTCCTTGAAGTGAAGATTCAAAAGTCATTATTTGTTAGACAAAGCCCACGTGCTGTGCATCTCTGGTGTTTTGCTCGTGGGAAGAGGGATGCGGGAAAGTGGGTTTCTCTCACCTGTTCTCACTTCCATTTTAGAAGTCATATTAGATTTCCAATTGGTGCTCAACAAAAGGGTTCCAAACCTCTGAAAGGCGAGGCAGATTTAACGCTACGCCCTTTCCTTGTTCAAAAGAAAGAGAGGACTTTCTTTTAGCTATCGGCCCAAATAAAAGAGATTAGCCTCTTGATCGATCGATTGATTGGATCAAAGTACAAAGGGGTTGATTGAAGTCTGACATCAGCCCAAGACTAAGGCCGAGTAACTAGCTACTGTAGGATTGGACGTTTATCTTACTCACCACGCTCCCCTACTCCTATAAAGGACGACAGAAGGAATGCTCTACTCATCTTTCTTATGGATCATTACCGCAATGCTCGTTCACCCCTTTAGCTTCTTCCATTCAAAAAAAGGTAGTCTTTCCTTAGTAAATAGTGTCGTCAAAGTGAAGCAAAAGAATTATTGAAGGAAAGAAATGGCAGGCCGGTCAATTGCGTTAGGTAGGAGATGCAGGACCTATCTTAACCGCAAGTGCATTCGCTATTTGATTCCATCCTAAATCCCACCAATTCCAAAGTGTGTATCTCTTCTTTACTTTGTTGTGACAAGGGGGTGACAAAGGGTATACTTTCTTCTCTATGTCGTCGTCTCATCAATGAGCGTAGATTAATAGCCAAGCCTACCCTTTTGTGCTTGTCAATCTGCATCCCATTCTTCAGGTATAGTTTTCTTTGATCACAGATCAATAGGTGATCTCCTATCAGGAGCATACCAACAGTAAGAAAATGCCTATGCCAGGTAGGCTGGCTGCCAAAACTGCTTCAATTTGCTGTTGGAGTAGGCATACTCATGATAGCTTACAAAAGACTTCAGGGCTGGAGTGAAGATCCATAAAATCACCTGTCAGGAACTGTATAAAAAATGTTTGAGAACTACATAAAGAGGTCTGAGACTCACTTCCTTGAAAAGAGGGAGAGAGATAAAAAGTTATGTAAGTAGCGACCATTCAATAAATGTAGTAGTTGACTAACCTTTGAGGTTAAAATGTCAAAGAATGAAGAGTAGCTAAATGAAAGGCAGCAAAGGAGATCCCCATATGTGACAGGGGAGGCACGAGCGGGGAATCTCATAAACTCAAAGAAGACCAGGGTCAGCCGACCTAGAATAAGACACAAATAGAGATGGGTCAACAGACTTTCAGAGGTTGAATTGCTTTCAATTGAGTGGATTAAATTCATCTTATTTGAGTCTTCTTGCTCTGTGCTTCTGTCTTATTTGTCAAGTGACGCAAAAAAGGTACATGAGGAATCACATCATCACCTCCTTTTGCATCTGTCTCCCAAGCTCCGCTTCCCAGTCAGTTGGTCAAACACCACTCAAGGTTCTCTTAATATGGTTCTTTCAGTCTCATTTGATGCTTATCAAAATCAACGAGTTCTTATCCCATACCAAATTCTGAGTTCGATCGTCGTCTCCCGTATGTCAAAATTTTTATATCACTGGACCTCAGACTTTTGTTTCTCCCTCACCTTGTCCAAGCTTGATTTTTGACCTTAAGCTGAGCCACTCGAGACGAGCCCATTTTAGATAGGCCTTAGGCAGCTAGGCCAGCTTGAGCTAGATCTTATCCTATTCGATCCGTTTGTTCCGTGTGAATGCTATTGTTCTCGTACAAAGTGGTTTTCCCGTCGGACCTTTTTCAATGTCTTTGGCTTTCACTTTAAAGAAAGAGAAACCGAGGATCTCACTCCTAACCCAAAAAAGTCAGACTGGGGACTGAGGATCCTTCTGTTTTAAGCATTTGACTTTTTAAGGCCTGAACGTCCTGCTTCAAACTTAGGCAATGAAGTGGGAAAAGAATTGAATAAAAAAGTAAGAGCAAACTTACGAACTACAATTCTGCTTTCTAGGGATTCAAGCTTGCAAAATGCCTTATCATTCTGACTTAAGAGGCAAACTTTGGACACAGGTGCGAGTTTTAATCCTACGTTTTCTTTTGCCTTCCACCCCCCAAAAGCGAAAAGTGGGAATTAATTACTAGTTACCAGAGTCAACCCGGCTGTAGTTTGGAAAAATAAGATGTTGCGGAGACAGGATTTGAACCCGTGACCTCAAGGTTATGAGCCTTGCGAGCTACCAAACTGCTCTACTCCGCGCCAAAGATAAGAACTGAAAACTAATAGATAAACAAGGATAAAATGCTCCTCTCCACCTTATCCTTACCAATAGAATAACCCATTTATATAGAATGGTAAAGGGGATTCTATGATCATCGAACATAGAAATAGAAATGAAGAATTAATCCTTACCAACTTGATCTTGTTGCTTCTTGCCCTTGTGAACATCTTTTCTTAATGTATTAAAGAGGGCCTCTCTAACCGGTGAAAAGTGGTGGGTGTCCACTAACGGCTATTCCTAGCTTGGCTCTGATAACGCAATTCCAGGAGGAGTCGGTAGTTGGGCACTGGATCCCTTCAGACCTGGAGAATGTGTAACACTGGGTCGGGGTTTGGTGAACCAACTGGTCGCTCTTCTAGTTGAAATATCGGGCCCCCTTTTTTGTTGCCTAGGTTACACCTTTGGAATACCCTATAAGGGAATTTTTTCTATTCCCCCCAATCTCCACTTTATGCCACGCCGATTCCCCTTTCGTCATAAGGCGTGGAATTAGACCAAGGGGAATCTCTATAGGAACTAGTCCCAACTATTTCGCATATAGGAGATCGAGACACAGCCCTGGGGCTATGGGGAAAGATGTAGATCGATCTCCCTAGATAGACAACTACATAGAAGGTCTCTACTAGTCTATATATTCTTTGATTTTGTTCCCCCCGTAAGATAAATATTACAACCAATGAGGTCTGGAAGTTTCACATTGTTGTAATACCCGATCCGATAGTTTACGATATAGATAGATAGATATATATTTCTAAAGAACATTCTAAGAAAAGAAATTAATAGATATCGGTAGTTGTCCGGTCATACCCAAACAATAATATTCCAGAGGGAAATGCACCTAAGATCAAATATTTTGAGCCGACTTTTGCAAAAAATTCAGACTTTTTTTTATGCTGCGATTATATAAAAACATAAAATTTGAGGCTCAATAGCTAAATACATGGCAATTGAATCATAAGCCGAGATCATAAAGAATATACCGCGAGTAGGAAGTGGAATTAATACAATGGATTCAAAAGCATCAAACCTCTCTTGTTCGAAAGAATTGAAACACATCAAAATAGTACCAGCCGTACTTAATAATAGAAGGATTTGGCAGAAATATGTAAAATTTTCCCTCCTAAAAAGATTATTCCAGAATGAATGGGCAATATTTAGGAGAGGTGCACCAGCGGCGAGCAGAAGCAAGGTTATTAGATACCTCAGGAAAGCCCGGCCAGAACCACACGTGTAAGTTTCCCTGCATGTGGCTCGTCCGTGATAACTTCTTCATATTTGCATGAACTAGCAGACCGATCACTAAGCGGGGATGCTCCCTCCAGTATGAGCGAACCCTTTTGGAACTGGTTAAGAATGGGCGCCACTATCCCAGCTCGGATCTAGCCAGGGTCTATTGATCATGTCCCCTTCCCAACAGTTGTACCTTGTCTTTGGGCGTATTTGTCTTTACAATAGAAAGATCTCCGGAGAAAGCCAGGTGCCGTAGGTAAGCTCTATTTGTCCCAGAGCATTGATCTCCCATAACGAATAGGCTATCTCTATCTCTCAATTACCTATCCTGTGCTCGAGAAGGTCCCTCAGTTCCTCGGCCTCGAGGTGCATTTAGTTTTCTTACATGAGACGAGGGCTATTCCCCACTCCATGGCATGAAACATCTCTCTCATCCTTTCCGCCCGTCCAGACACGGTGCCCTTTCTCATTATCATCTACTGCCCTTTCTTTCCTCCTGACTATTCACGCATGAAGATCGTCGTATGTATGCTCGACTTTAGCTGTCGGTGCTATAATAAGTAGAAGTACATTATGGCAGGATCAGTCACCTGGGAAAACAGCCTTCCTCCAATTAGAATTGTGCTATGCCCCCCAATCCCTATATAGAGAAAGAGCTGCCTGGTAATCCCTAGGTTGCAGCACGTCAGGTCGTTAACTCCTCGCGCCACTGCCGCTATTTCTAGGATCGACCGATGCCTTACCTGTACAGGTACCTACGTAGTGTAGTCTCGGTCTCACATTCAACATAGCGTTCAGACTCATGTGCATTCCAGAACCAGGGGTATTCGATCCTGCTGCATACGATTAGCCAGCCTTGCAGCAAAAAAAGGATTAGACGTCCCCTCATGCTACGGTTCCCTGCAGTCCAAATCCGATGTCTCTTTAGGTTAGGGAGCTGGACGATAATAGCTCCTCCGCATCCCAAAGCGCGCTGCCCTCCTAGGCACACAACACTAAGTAATCCAAGCCAACCCATATTACTGGATAACGGTGGATAATCATATTTCTTAGAGGTACTAAATACAACTCCATGAATGAGCAAAATCAAGGTTGCATTAATGATAAAGATCTCTGGGGAAACCGCTAAAAAGATTGAACATGTGGGAGGATCCGAACGAATTCTGCTTTCATTTCCCCCGTATGGAGCACTGAGTTACTTAAGTTACGGTCTTCAGCAGGCAGGCTGCACTCTAGGCGGCTGGGAAGGCTCGCTAGACCAGCAGCCAGACCAAGAATGAATATGTAATGATAGTGATTCCACACCAGGCTCAATAAATAATTGAATGTAGAAAGAGGATCCTAAACTAAAAAGGAGTCCATGACCTCCTTTTAGAGCATATAAGGGGAGGTGGAATTCCAAACCTTTTCTCTTGAGTAATACCCATTACCAAAAAATATATGTCACTTTGGGACACATGTGCATAGCCGCCGCGTATGGCTAAAAGTCAACCAAAAAAAAAAGCTCAAACTCTTTTTTTTAGTTCCACTGAGAAAGTCTTTTCTTATAAAAGACGCCACTCTACGAGGGAAGTCGTAGATAAAAGGCCAATAGCCTGATGCCAGCTTCTACGGCATAAGCTTTAGATCTATCAACGAATAATAAACATTTCATAAAAAAAAAAAAGCAGAATTGGCAGTTTTAATCTAAAAGAAAGGTATAGGTTTAATTTTGGGTGACACCCCTCTTTTCCCCCTTTTAATGAAGGACCCTCGCCTCGCTTCCTATTCATTTGTGGGTTTGGACCTGATTTTTTTTTTTCAATTTTGAGAATCAACCAACGGAAAAATCCGTAGCCCAGGTAACTCACAGCCTCCCTCTCGCCTAAATAAATGAAATGGGATGAGTCAAATCAATAAGCTTTTTGATTGATTCAGGGCGCAGCGAAGCCAAATTCAGTCAAGGAAAGAGGGCTTTTCCTGAGGTTGATTCATCCTATTCAAATTTAGCTATGCTAATGGAAGGGGAAAAGTTTTCAGATGAAATGGATCCCCAAGAGATGAGCGAGAACCCCCAATTGCTTAGGGGTCTCACTCTGTCCCACTTTGTGGATGAAATATTCTCTCCTTTTAGAATTCTTTCTCTCATACACCTTTTTTGCCTTCTTTCTCTGAGGAGGAAATAATAATCTAAAAAGCGGACAGACCTAAATTTCCATTAGATTCATTCCTAAGCTTGCTTTGTTGCAGCAAGATGATCAGTCCGAGAGTGCTGAAGAGAAGAGAAAGCGGTAAAAACCTTTCTTATTTAGTCACCGAGAAGTCGGACGACTCTTCAGTAACCCAGGTAATCCAACCCCTTCGACGCTTTTTTCGCTTTATACCCCTCCATCCTTCAGAGGTGGAAGAAAGGGTACTCATATTTTAATACATAGTAGGGCCCCAGAACGCTAAAAGGTAGGGGAATAAGAGTTTTCACGATAGAAAAGAGAAATAAATAAATGACTATAAGGAACCAACGACTCTCTCTTCTTAAACAACCTATATCCTCTACACTTAATCAGCATTTGATAGATTATCCAACCCCGAGCAATCTTAGTTATTGGCGGGGGTTTGGTTCATTAGCTGGTATTTGTTTAGTCATTCAGATAGTGACTGGTGTTTTTTTAGCTATGCATTACATACCTCATGTGGATCTAGCTTTCAATAGCGTAGAACACATTATGCGAGATGTTGAAGGGGGATGGTTACTCCGTTATATGCATGCTAATGGGGCAAGTATGTTTTTCATTATGGTTCACCTTCATATTTTTCGTGGTCTATATCATGCCAGTTATAGCAGTCCTAGGGAATTTGTTCGGTGTCTCGGAGTTGTAATCTTCCTATTAATGATTGTGACAACTTTTATAGGATATGTACTACCTTGGGGTCAGATGAGCTTTTGGGGAGCTACAGTAATTACAAGCTTAGCTAGCGTCATACCTGTAGTAGGAGATACCATAGTGACTTGGCTTTGAGGTGGGTTCTCCATGGACAATGCCACCTTAAATCGTTTTTTTAGTCTTTATCATTTACTCTCTTTTATTTTAGTAGGCGCCAGTCTTCTTCATCTGGCCGCATTGCATTAATATGGATCCAATAAACCATTGGGTGTACATCCAGAGATGGATAAAATTGCTTCTTACCCTTATTTTTATGTAAAGGATCTAGTAGGTTGGGTAGCTTTTGCTATCTTTTTTTCCATTTGGATTTTTTATGCTCCTAATGTTTTGAGGAATCCCAACAATTATATACCTACTAATTCAATGTCCACCCCGCCTCATATTGTGCTAGAATGATATTTCCTACCGATCCATGCCATCCTTCATAGTATACCTGACAAATCAGGAGGTGTAGCGGCAATAGCACCAGTTTTTATATGTCTGTTGACTTTACCCTTTACTAAAAGTATGTATGTACGTAGTTCAAGTTTTTGTTCGATTTACCAAGGAATATTTTGGTTGCTTTTGGCAGATTGCTTACTACTAGGTTGGATCGGATGTCAACCTGTGGTGGCTTTGTTACTATTGGACAAATTTCTCTTTTAGTTTTCTTCTTGTTCTTTGCCCTATATATATCGATTCAGTTTGGTTATTTTGTCGGTTATTTTAGAGAAAATCAATACCAAACCACATAGTATCGGTCTTTAAAATTTAAAACTAAACCAAACCAAACCAAACCTAACGAATTGTCGACTTTTTTAATCGATTTGGTTTGATTCATGGTTTGGTTTGGTTTTTAACCAAACTATGAACACCCTAAGTAAAGAATAAAAACTATACATAGTTTCAAGTGGGTTCACGGAACTGAGAGTGTACTGAATTCTATGTCCGTGGAAGTTGCATCTAGCTGAATCACATAACACTTAAGGTTAGGTTAATTGATTTTAGTTTTTTTTTTTAATTTGTTTTAATACTGAATATATTCATTGTTTTATTGTTTGTAGCAACACTGCAAGGAAAGAAAAGAGTTGGTATGATATCTAATTTGGGTATTTATGTTATTATTATTGTTGTTTAATAATATGATTGGGTCGAGGGTGTATTAGAAATAGTTTTTCTATCTCTAAAATAGCTTCTATTTGCAGTGGTGTCTCAATAAAATTAGTAGTTTAAAGCTAAATTTTAATTTGAGGTCTTAAAAATGTACATATACATAATAAATAAAAGGTTAATGTTGCATTTTTTCTTGTTTTTCATAATTGTTGTTTTAGTGTAGTATTATATTTCACATAGTAATATTAGTATTTATAATAATAAGGATTGATTCAAGTTAATAAGACATCAACATGCATTTTCAATACAGTACCTTGGGTGTTATTGTAAATATATTATTTATTATTATAAAGATTTGAATAGTTTAATTAAAAGTTTCAAAATATTTCTATTGAATGATGATAATTTTTTTTCTTTTGCAATATTCAATATTGTCAAAAAAAAAAAAATCATAAAATTAACAATAAAATTTTTTTGAGGCCTTGAAATTTTGGGGCTTAAATCAAAGGTTTTACTAGCCTGACCGTTGAGCCAACCCTGTCTATTGATAAGCGTTATTTTGTCTCCGACCAACATTAATATATATTTTTTTTACTGTTTAATAACTATATCCTACTATAAATTGAATAATATCCACTAGTTCCTAAGTATTTGTCGTCTTCTTAATATCTCTTATTATATCCTACTATAAATTGAATAACATCCACTAGTTCCTAAGTATTTGTCGTCTCTAAGTGCCTCTTAAGGTAAACAAATCAATTGAATGCTAATACAATTCTAAGAAATATAAGTTGTATGCATTAGATAAATTTAGTGTGACGAGCTCGACATAGAAGATCTTGACAAGATAAATCGATCTAATTTGTTAGTAGTGGCCATTGATATCCCACCTGCCCTTAATCTGAATACCCCTCCTACTTGTAAGTGTTTTTTCCCCCTATGATCAACATTTAAAATCACTTATATCCTACTATAAATTGAATCACATCCAGTAGTTTCTAAGTATATGTCTTCTCCACGTGCCTCTTTAATTTTAAGGTAACAAATGAATTGAATGTTAATATAATTCTTAGAAATATAAGTTTAATAGGTAAACAAATGAATTGAATGTTAATACAATTCTTAGAAATATAAGTTTTATGTCATTAGATAAATTAAGTGTGACGAGCTCGATATGAGAAGATCTTGACAAGATAAATCGATCCTTGACTTTCCCTGTAAATTACCACCTTATACAAAATTATTAAGCGGTTTCATGTATGTCAAAAGTAAGGAATATACTTAACTAGTAAACAAACATTTTTTGTGGTTATTCATTAATGTTAGAGAAAATACACTCTTTCACTCCTCAACTATAAGCGAAATTGCTGAGATACACCGAACTTAAAGGGGATCCTACTACCCCTTTGACAACCTTAGTGTCTATGGTGCACATACGTGTACCAACAGACTGAACGTCCATGTATGTGCCACATAGGCAGTAAGGTTGTCAAAAATACGATTTTAATTAGTCCAGGGTAATAGGACCCCTTTTAAGTTTGGATGTATCTCAGCATTTTCGCGTATAGTTCAAGGTGGAAATAGAACATTTTCTAAAATGTAAAATAACATTAATGAATAAAATGCTGGAGGATAGCGATAAATCCTCAATTATATCTTATCTAAAATGCTGCCTCTTGGATTCTTCCACCCGAATATTAATGAGGTGGATCATAAGAACAAAACTGAATTTATTATATATGGATATCCTTATCATTCTATTAAAATGTTTATAATAATAACAAATATAGACATGGAGAAGATCTGAAAAAAAGATTGCTTCCAAATTTATGGTCTATAATAACTTTCGAGGAATGTTCTAACTAAAGGAAAGCTTATTTGAAGTCATTGTAGCTTTGAAATGAAAGATATATCATAGTAATATGAGAAAATTGAAGGAAAGGTGTCTTTTACGTCTTGAATGAAGGATTGGTGTACTGATCAACTTAAAGGGTCAAACATCATTAGGAAACTTGATTAAGTTAATTGTGGATTTGATTAATATTTTAAAACTTTCTAATCTTTTCAAAAATACAAATCAAGCCACACCCCCTCTTCAATCTAAATCAACCATTCTCTCCCCTCTCTCTCTCAACATCTTCTCTCAACTCTCTCCCAACCAACAGTTCTGTAAAATTCTCCCTTCAATCCCCGACGACTTCAACCTCCGGCGACAAATAGTCGGGCGAGTTCCCTGAGTTCCCGTTCGACTTTCAACCGTTAATCAACATGAAGACTACTCTGGAAAAAACAACTTCGAGTTCTTCGTCGTCCCATTTCCTTTTTCACTGGTAAAAAATTATGAAGAAATAGAGAAACTTGAGCCAACTACTCTTCTAGTATTGAAATATGGACTGAATAAAATCTTAATTTCTGGCATTTCTTCTTCTTTTTGTCGTACTGTTGATTCAAATTTGTTGGTGATTTTTGGTCACAGTTGATGTTCTTAGTGTGTGTGTGTGATGTGTTGGTGTTGCTAGGTTGATTTGTTGTTTGTCTTAGTAAAAATGGTGTTGCAATAGATGAAATATCTGATGCAACAGATGAAATATATGATGCAATAGATGAAGACATCTGATGCAACAAATGAAAACGTCTGATGCAACAGATGAAAACATCTTATGTAACTATGAAAATCTTATGTAACAGATGAACAATCTAACGGATCATTCATCTGTTGCGACAGACGAATCTTCTGTTTGGAAGAAATCTAAACAATATTGATTCAATAGATAACTCATTTTGCAATAGATTAGTGATTTATTTTTATTTTTTCAATGGTATACTCATCCATTGCAATAGGTCGATTATCTGTTGCAACAGATAACATACCTGGTGCAACAGATTAGTGATCTACTTTTGTATTTTTCAACGGATTACTCATCCATTACAACAGGTTGATTATATGTTGCAACAGATAAGAATGGTGTTGCAACAGATGAATATCTGATGCAAAAAATAAAAATCTAATGCAACTATGAAAATCTGATATAACAAATGAATAATCTAATAGATCATTCATCTGTTGTGACAGACGACTCTTCTGTTTGGTAGAAATCTAAACAATATCAATCTAACAGATAACTCATTTTTCAACAGATTAGTGATCTATTTTTATTATTTTCAATGGTTTACTCATCCATTGCAACAAGTCGGTTATATGTTGCAATAGATAACATACCTGGTGCAACAAATTAGTGATCTATTTTTATGATTTTCAACAGATTATTCATCTGTTGCAACAGGCTGATTATATGTTGCAATAGATAAACTACCTGATGCAACAAATTAGTGATCTATTTTTACTGTTTCCAATGGATTACTCATCCTTGCAACAGGTCAGTTATATGTTGCAATAAATAACATACCTGGTGCAATAGGTTAGTGATCTGCTTTTATTATTTCCAATGGTTACTCATCCGTTGCATCCGGGTTTGTTATATATTACATCAGATAAAATACCTGGTGCAACAGATTAGTGATCTATTTTATTATTTCAATGATTTACTCATCTGCTGCAATAGGTCAATTATATGTTGCAACAGATAACTTACTGGATGCAATAGATGTGTGGTCTGTTGGAACTGTTATTTTACTGTTATACATGTTAGATTTACTGTCAATTATAATCTATGTTATGTTTCTGTTAATTTAAGATAATGTGGCTCCCAAAAGAAAAGAAATCAAATCAAGTCCAAGTAAAGGAACAAGCGCAGCAGCTTGGCTATATCCATCACTCTATGAGCTTGCTTTACAAGAGGTATCTTAATCGGGAGCAGAGATAATGAACACGAGGAGGAGGAATATTTCAAAAGAGATGATCCAAATGCTAATAGCCCTTTTGCCAAAGTATTGGTCAAAACCTTCAGCATTGATTGTTATCCTGTGAGAATGCAGTGCGATGGTGCCACAGGTTTAACGGGTGATCTCGTGGTTAAGTCAGTCATGGAAAAATTTTTCGACGCCTTCAAAAAAATACTTCAAGAACAAACATTGGATTTTTATTTCAGGAGAAGCTGCTTTGGGCAATATTTTGATTTGTCGGAGGACAACAATGCTCGTTTTCAGATGAAAATGGTATACGATCTTCTCAAGCGTAGGTTTATGTATAAAAACAAAGATAAGATAGATGAGGTATGGATAAATTACTGTGGCATGTCTGTTTGTTTTGGTTGGAAGGAGTTTGCCATAGTTACCGGACTAAAATGTTATCCTCCTTCTTCCTCTCAAGTTATACCTACTCTGATCCAAAAAAAATACCCCGCACACCCAAAAAAGGAAAAGTCAAGTCGAGTAATCATGATGACCTGGTGTCCATTGTTGGTCCAAGCTTAAAAAACAAAAATATGATAGAAGCGTTGAAAGATAAAGGACTTTCAAAAAAGCACAAACAATCATTGTGCTTGGTTTGGTTTGTACATAATATTCTTTGGGCGAGAGACGTTAACAAAAACATAAGCCTTGGTTTAATAAATTTCTCTGAGGATCTTAAGGCATTTAACAACTATCCTTGGAGTTATGAAAACTTCAAAATGGCTGTCGAATATTTGTTGACTCTGTTAACACCAAAGGTAGTTAACTTATATGGCTTTTCATGGGCCTTCATGGTAAATATTTCTTTTATCATGATATGATTCATCATTTTTTTATTCAATAATGCTTTTGATTTATTGGCGTTATGTTATAGGCTTGGGCATTTGAAGCCATTCCTTATTTGAGACAACAAGTGAACTACAAGGAAGAAGTTTTCTGTCCAAGAATCCTTAGATGGTTGTCGGCCAAAACCGATAAAAATGCAAAATTTCTTGATCTTTTCAATCCCCAAGGAAGCAGTAAGTCCAATTCTAATCAAGTTTTTATTTTAATTAATGATTATTTTAAATGATTCCATCATCATTCTAATATATGTACCGATTTATTTTAGATTGTTCATCCGTGGCTTGTTCCGACCAATCGAGAGTTGATGATGCCATTTTTTTTATATTACGGTCTGTGCAAACTTTATCAGACCCTAAGATTATTGATGGAATAAAAATAGAATTGTTTGGAGCAACAACCATCACAAGAAAAACAATTTTGGGGGGTGAGCTTGTTTTGTTGATGATGGTAGTGGTAGTGGTGCTGCTGTTGGGGCTAATGATGCTCCTCTTATAGTTTTTGAAACAACAATCCATTATGATTATGATCATACTAATTGTACAGGTTTTTCTCTAGATTTTGCCACATCTAGAGAATGTTCTGCATGCAAATGTCAAGACTGCAAGGCGAAACACGATGGAGTGATTAATGCTATTAATGCACTAACTGCTTCTGTAAAGAAAATGACATCTAAAAGTGGTGTCATTCCATCAAAGAGGATTTCATATCCATATACTCCACTAGAGATTAGGTGGCTAAGAGGAGAAAGAAAGATATTTCCAAGGCATTATCAAGCATAAAAAAAGCAAAATTACAACACCTCTGTCATTTTCTTGCACCATTGTTCAGTGTGCAAGGGCCACAGGAGAGTAGGATGAGCTGAAAAAGGCAAATGTACATCATCTGTTCCAATAAACAAACAGTCATATGTCTGTTTCAACAGATGATACATCTGCTAAAAATTATCAACCAGATATACATCTGTTGCAATTGTTAACTAACCTATTCCATCAGATTCATTATCTATTGCAACAGATGACTCTTATGTTGTAACAAATAGATCATCTATTTGAAATTGTCATACTTCTCTGGTTTACCCATTTGAATTTGTCCTAACAGATGATCCATCTGTTGTAACATAAGATTCATCTGTTGTAACAGATGGACAATCTGTTGTATATCTATAATTATCATTGATAATTCTAGTTTTCCAGGTGGATGTCACAGTAGAAGCTACTGCTGAAGAGCATAATATCACAGTTGATAATCCATCAAATACTTCCAAAGAAGAAGAAAAAGTGGTGCCCATTAGCTCGGGAGAACGGAGGAATTACCAGTTTGAAGGGTTCAACATGTCAGACGAGGCTCCAATAAAACTAACACAGTTGATCAATGACTATTCAGAATGGATTGTCGATGGGCTGTTAAAGCATCATGCCCGCGGGTACATAAATTAATTTTAAAGATATTGATTCATACAATTCTTGTTGAAGAACATGACATTAACACATATAAATCATCGTATAGAAAATAAAATAACAAACGCTACAAAGTGAATGAATCGAGTCTTGGTTTTGATATGTTTGACTTTGTTGTTGCACATCCCAGAATGGAGAATTGATTCTATTTGATGTCACAGCCCCAAACTTGCTGGAATGATGAGGTTTAAATGCCATATATATTACTATTAATTAATACTTTATTTAATTGCATCTGCATATTAAGTTTTTCATAACGTAATTTGAAATGTTTGAAATATGTGCAACACATCGATGCTATTTTTTACTACTTTCGAAAGAAGGCCAAGTTGCAAATACAGGAATAATACAGATATACAACAGACAATTATTTGTACAAAGTTCACATCAATAATGCCTACGATAGGTATTGTCAACAACAGCCGAGAGTTTTCTTAAATGAGGAATGCTTAATCAAAATCATCAAAGGTTTTAGCATTCCGGCTGGCTTACCTTGGCATTTGGTCGACAAAGTGTATATCTCAATCAATTGTGGTGATGAATTCCATTGGATGTTGGTTGTCGTCTTTCTAAAAGAAAGGCGCATCCGAGTTTATGACTCTATGTCGCGAAAGAGACGTTCCGGGTCGTCGTCTGAGATACGAAAGCTGGCTAAAATATTGCCTACTTACCTTGATATGGGTGGATTTTTGGACCAAAAGGTTCATACTAATTGATCAACGATTGAAGTATACCAGAATAAAATGGGTAATCTATTTTATGTACAATATGTTGAAGGAATTGCTCAACAAACCATTGGTAGCCTTTAAGTTTAAGTGCCATTGATTTAGTTTCATTTCACAATTTCACAACGCTTGTATGAATTGAAAGATATAGATTATCTATTTTCTTAAAATACAGGGATTGCGATTCTTTTGTTGCCGCCTACGCCGAGTATTTGAGCGATGGATTGCAAGTATCAAATGATGAACTTGATGTCGGATTACTCCACAAAAGATATGCTGCTCTTTTGTCCATATTGATTAGATCTTTATAGCTTGAGCCCGTCAATGTAATAACCTATCCTCCTTGGTTTAAATTGTTGATTGATTTGTAGATTAGATCATTTGTACCCATAATAATTTTTTTACATTTCATTTATTTGTTGAGTTATTTCATATAATTTTTGAAGGCTTTAATTTATTTTATGCTATCTATGAATCTAATTTAATCCTTAGTTTTGAACATATTAATTGAAATGGAATACTAGATTCAAATATCACAATAGATAATACATCTGTTACAACAAATGACATATCTTATCTAAATAAATTTAGACATAGGCAACATGAGATGCAACACGTAGTTCATTTGCTGGAAATTATATAACAGGTCTTTCTACTTTCTTGATTTGTTCCAACAGATTACCTATCAGTTGCAACAGATAGATTATATGTTGTAACATATTGTATATCTGTTGCAACAGACAGACTGAAAAATTTCTGTATAATGCAACAGATGACCAACCTATTCCAACAGATAATCAATCTGTCACAACAGGTACTATATCTGTTACAACAGATATAAAATCTGTTGCATTATAAAAATTCAACTTCCGTCAGACATAAAAATTATTGCCACTACATGTAAAGTGAGGTGGCTTGAAATAAAACATTGTTATCGTGTTAGTCTTCGTCTTTGTACATATTATTCTTTATAAGCGGTCTCCAACCATTTAGTTAGGCCATCTGCTTTAAATTATATAATAGGTCTTCCTACTTTCTTGATTTATTCCAACAGATTACCTATCAGTTACAACAGATAGATTATATGTTGCAATAGATTGTATATCTGTTGTGACAGACAGACTGGAAAATATTTGCATAATACAACAGTTGACCAACCTATTCTAACAGATAATCAATCTATCACAACAGGTATTATATCTGAACAGATATAAAATCTATTGCATTATAAAAATTCAACTTAGCCAGGCATAAAAATTATTGCTACTACATGTAAAGTAAAGTGGCTTGATATGAAAAATTGTTATCGTGTTCGTCTCTGTCTTTGTACATATTCTTGTTTATACACGGGCTCTAACCATTTAGTTAATACCCTATATTCCTAGACCCATTGCATCTTTCCCACAACGGCGTCGCACACACTTGTCATTTTTGTGCCGGTCAGCAAACACTCAATGTTTGCAAGCGAGAACGGCCCGCACGTTGCACCAATTTTATTTTTTGGGAGCTAAATGTTCTTATTTTGAACTTCAAAATCCCATGATTCCTTCATCAAGAATTCAGCCAACAAATGATCCATCAGATTACTCTGCATCAACAACTTGGGCAACAAATTCAAGAGTGGCTTCACGTGGGTTAAAAACTTATCCTTATCGAAGACAGGTAAGTTGCAGTCATAAACCTTAATCTTTCCCTCATAGAGTAGTACCTCAACAGCAAAAAAATATTTGACTTTCACGTTCATGACTACAATGATTCTCTTTGCCTTGGCCCATCTCTTGCCGTGTGGATATGGCCTCTTTCCTCTAACATAGTTAATCACATCTTCATCCCATTGGAAAGTAGAAACTAACTTATCAAATCCCTGGATACCGATAGCAGCTAGCTCACAGAGATCATCGTACCTATCCTTGAAATAGTTGTAGAAGTTGAGGTCCATTATCCTATCAGCAACATCATGAGCATCCGGGTACGCTAATTGCCTGCACCTCATGAGACAGAGAATTTCATCAACATACTGTGGTATAAGAAGATAATTTTTAAGTATATTAGTAATTGTAAAGAATAAAAATACAGTGCAAAGATTCTTTTGCAGAGGGTCTCTGAATCAGTTCACAGATTACCCAGCTACCGCAACTTATGCAACAGATGTGTATTATGTTGCAACAGAATACCCAACTGTTGCAATAAATTACACTATCTGCTGTGTTGCTTCTTCTTCATGGAGTAGATAGGAAGTCTAGGTTAGAAAAAGTAAACTTACATTATCCTCGTACCATACGCGCATATTTGTCATATTCGTTAAGTCTTTGGCGGCAAATGAATGCATGGTATATTTTTTTGAACCTTCGTCTTCATGACTTCTTCCAGTTCCTTCTTTTTCTCCTTGCCAAGTGCCGCGAATATGTCCACCTTCTTCAGCGGCCCCTGAACTTTAATAACTCTTAGAGCGGGAGCAGTTGCAATTTTTTCTGTTTTCAGAACGGAGAGAATTTGTCTAATTTTTCTTCTCTTTCTCCTAACCACCACTATAGGAGTGCATAACTCTCTCACCTTTTTGGATAGTATAACACCCCTCTTAGATTTCAACTCCTCGGCAGCTTAAACAATAGCCTTTAGTTTTCAAAGAGTTTATCCTCTTTGTCCTTGTACACTTTCCATTTGCAATAAGAACATGACGGTGATGAGGGGTGAGAGAGACTACTGTAAGGGTGGAAGGGACTGGTGTAGGGGTGAGAGGGACCTGTGCAATGGGTGTTTATTTTTTCCTGAGCACCAAAATGCTCATAATCACGACTTGTAGCAGAAGCATCAGGATGACTTCCACCATCATCAACAACTCCACCAGCAACACCCCCAAAAGAACCACCCGGATCTGCTGCAATGTGAGGTTGGTCGTAAAGAGCTTTAATATTAGGCTGACCTTGCCTAACTGCCCTTCATATGGATGTTGCTCCAGCAAATTCCTTCTTTATTAACTCCACCGTTGGGTCTTCTTTTGTAACAACAAGACCTAGAGTAAGAAAAGAAGTCATCCCCAACTCATCAACGGTAGGCACGATCCAAGGATACACAACCTATAAAAAAGACAGGAGGCATTTAAATTATATAATAATAATTTGCAGTCAGTTGGGTTACATAGATATTAACACAGCCAACTTATGCAACAGACGATCTAGCTACCACAACAGCTGATTTGTATGTCACAACAGATTGATAATATATTGCATCAGATTACCCATCTATTACATAATTTGCAGTAGATAGGTAATCTATTGAGTTAGATATAGAGAACCAGAGCAACAGATGGTTAATCTATTGGAAATATGGATCGTCTGTCATAACAGATTACCCATCAGTTGCATTAGTTACATTTGATAAGTAATTTATTGCAACAGATGAACCATCTATTGCAACAGATAGAACATCTATTTCAATATCTTTCTTTGAGGTAGTTTATTTTAGTTGAAAGAAGATGCACTGCATCATTCGGAGGGTTAAAGAGGTCAACCTACTTAATATATTTTTTGCAACTCTTTGTTGCAGCCAACCACCTAAGGATCCTTGGATGAGAAACCTCATCCAGGTAAACCTTAATATGCTTTCGAAGGGGAGGAATGACTTCACGTGCCCAAGCCTAAAAAATGTAAACAGGAAGCAAGCAAAAAAAAGTCATAATAACTATATTCAATATAGATTAATGGATGAGTAAAATAGTGATCAATTTTACCATGAAAGCCCAAGAAAAGACCTATAATGTGGTCGTCTTTGGTGATAACTTTGTCAATAAATATTTGACAGTCAAGTAGTAGCTGTTATATCCCCAGGGATAATTGTTAAATTTGTCAAAATCATCAGCAAGCGCCAACAAATCATCTTTTATGACTTTCCTGACGTCTCTTGCCAATAAAATAGAATGAACAAACCAAACTAAGCACAATTTCAAATGAAATGGACAAACCAAACTAAGCATAATTTCTCCCTGTAGTGCTTTGGTATGTTTTTATTCTCGAGATCCGCTATCAAATCCTCCCCTTTGTAGCTAGGTCCAACAATGCCCAACAACCCATATTTTTTTACCTTGCATTTGTTGGACCCTTTGTGGGGTGTTTTCTTGATGAGAGATTCTTCTGGATGATCGCATCTCAAGCCCATCACTATGGCAAACTCTTTCAATCCAAAACAAACCGGCATGCCACAGTAGTTGATCCAGACTTCATCCATTTTTTTCCACCCTCCTTCTAATCTTTATCATCCCCTGCATACTTGATCCTGCGCTTGAGAAGGCCATATAACATGCTCATTGGAAAACGAAGAGTGTGGTCCTTAGACAGCTCAAGAAAGTATGCAAAGCAGCTCTTCTTAAAAAGTCCATCTATGTTTTCGTTCTTCATAATACTCCTAAGTTTATCAAAAGGTTTCTCCAACTGACATTTAAGTACAAGATCACCAAATACTTCGTTAGGGCTAGTCATCGTCATCGCAGCTCAAAACCTGTCGATACTAATGGTTTTGACAGAATCATGCTGGGATTTTAATATTATTTCATGCCCCATTGGTGAGAAGGATTTATCACTTTCCTCAAGTTCATTTTTCCCTGACTGAGATTGTTTTGGAAGTTTCTCTGAATCTATCTGTACTCTAGCCTTTTTTGTTGGGTGGTCAGAAGTTGATCCACTTTCAGTTTTTTGTATTTTGGGAGACATATTTTAACTACAAATAATAGAAAAATAAAAAATACATTGCATTTGATTTCTGCATAATTTTTTAAAAAAAGGTAAGATAAATTTTAATAAATTATTCCACGCCACATTATAAAAAAAAATACTCCAACGGATAACCCATCAGTTGGAACAGATGGGGAATCTTTTTGAAGACCTATTTAATATCTTCCAACAGATATTCCACCTATTGCAATAGATGGACAAATTTTAATAAATTATTCTACGCCACATTATAAAAAAATACTCCAACGGATAACCCATCAGTTGGAATAGATAGGGAATCTGTTTGAAGACCTATTTAATATCTCCCAAGAGATCATCCACCTGTTACAACAGGTGGACCACCACCACCAAAACTAATGCCAACAAGACCACCACCAATGCCACCAATACCAACATCAAGACCACCGACACCACAACAAAAAACACAAATACCGACACCACCAAAAATACCACAAACACCATCCAACAATACCATGTTAGTCAACAAAACACTGAGATAAAAACTATGATTTTCTTGGGTGCTTCCCACTTTTTTAGCATCAAAACTCAAAATTGTTAACCCATTCTCGAAGATAATACAACTAAAAGTTTTCTTTTTCATCATTAACTAAAAAGCCCAATTTTTTAGAATAAAGAACAAATGTAGAACTCTTCTCGAACTGTTACCTGGGAATGCAGAGAAAATGATGGATACAAACGAGAATGAAGTCGAAAATAACAACTATATGTGGTCGTAAATGGAAAGAAAATCGATCTATTTTGAAGAATTGAGCAATATATTGAGTAGTTGTTGTCTGTATTATTGAGAGAGAGAGAAGAAAGAGAACTTCAGATTTGAAATAAAAAGTTTTACATGCAAATGGATAATTTGTATGGGTTGATTTGTAATTTTGAAAAAGAATGACAAGTTTTAAAATTGTTAATTTGGTTCGAATTAATCTTAATTGATTTAAAAATTTTTAAAAGATATAGTTTTTAAAATATTAGTCTAATGAGAACTCATTTCAACTCAAAGTGATCGATCAGCGACTCAGATAGGGATGAATGCAATACCAACACCATGCAATTGTAAAGACTCAATTGGATTTGTAGTTGACCATGTGAGCTCATTCATTCATCCCTAGTTCTACCTAAATCAATTTAGGTCTCCTACTATCTTACCATTAAGTTAATGAGAACTCATTTCAACTCAGAGTGATTGATCGACGACTCGGGTTGGGATAAACGCAATACCAACACCATGCAATTGCAAAGACTCAATTGGATTTGTAGTTGACCATGTGAGCTCATCCATTCATCCCTATTTCCACCTAAATCAATTAGGTCCCCTACTATCTTAACATTAAGTTAATGAGAACTCATTTTAACTCAGAGTGATCGATCGATAACTCAGGTCGGGATGAACACAATACCAATACCATGCAATTGCAAAGACTCAATTGGATTTGTAGTTGACCCTATGAGCTCATTCATTTATCCCTAGTTCCACCTAAATCAATTTAGGTCCCCTACTATCTTAACATTAGATTAATTAGAACTCTTTTTAACTCAGAGTGATCGATCGATGACTCGGGTCAGGATGAACGCAATACTAATACCATGCAATTGCAAAGACTCAATTGGATTTATAGTTGACCCTGTGAGCTCATTCATTTATCCTTAGTTCTACCTAAATCAATTGTAATGAAATCTGTTGCAACAAATGACTGAGCTATTGGAAATTTTTAAACAGATATTTATATCTATTGTAACAGATGACATATCTGATTTAATTATCAAATAGACATTTGCATCTGTTGTGATAGATGACTGAGTTATTGGAAATTTTCAAACAGATATTGATATCTGTTGTAACATATGACATATCTAATTTAAATAATTATCAAATGGACATTTTCATTTGTTGTCACAGATGACTGAGCTGTAGGAATTTTTAAACAGATATTGATATCTGTTGTAGCAGATGACTGAGTTATTTGAATTTTTAAACAGATATTTATATCTGTTTCAATAGATGACATATCTGTTTGAAAATATTTTTCTTTTAATTTTAAAGCAAGCTTATGTCCGAGTAGATAAAGTAGTACTTACTACTAAAGGCAATAACAAATGTTTCTTGGATAACTCAAAAATGAGTTCATTGAGTAGTATTATCTTGTCTTTTCAATATCACTAGTCTTCCTCGTGCCCCTCAAATTATTAATGCAATTAATGAATATTGAAAACCCACGTCTATGTGCACAATACATCTAGAAATTATCTCATCTCTTCTCCTTCAGCTGCAACCCTAAATTTATTTATTCATCTCTCATTTTTTGCTTTCTCTCCTCTTTAGGATTATCACAACCTTTTTTCTCTCTTTTCTCTTCTCTTCTCATAAAGATCCTTTTGGATCTAAACCGATCCATATATTTCCTCGACTGAAATTACTGTTTTGATCCTCTTTTGACATTAAGGTATGATTTATTATGGCTTTTTCATTCTCGTCTTCTTCTTTGCAAGTTATTTACATTTGTTTTTTGATTTAATTACCATTTACCCATATCATATTTATTTAAAAAATTTGAAGAAACTTTTTAGTGTTGAATAAACAAACCAAATTTTTTTATTATAAAATGCAAAAAAAGTCATCTGTTGGGAGAAGTTTAAAAGCCTTGTTGGCAGTATCATTTTTTTGTATGTATTTTATTTGTTTCTTTGTTGTTGATGCTGTTATTGATGTTGTTTGTGGGGTTGGCATTATTGGAACTTATGGTGTGGTATAGTTGATGGTGTTGGAACAAAGGATGTTGCTTCTTTGTTGTCTGAACAAATGTTATTGTTTCTTTCTTATTGATGTTTTTTATTTGTTGTTTCTTTGTAGTTTATGATTTTGTTGATGTTGCAACAGACGGAGAAACTGTTGGAACAAATCAAACCACTAGCAAGACTGGTTTGATGTATTCTAGTAGACTCCACATCTATTGCAACAGTCTCCACATCTATTGTAACAGACTCCACATCTGTTGTAACAAATTGCATATCTAATGCAACAGACTCTACATCTGTTCCAATATATGGATAATGTTCTTTCTGTGACATCAATTTTTTCCCCTTCTTTTTAGATATAAGGAACTGAAAGTTGATCAACTTTTTCCCAACCATCACAAGAGGCTGTAGTAAAATGGTAAACTACATGCAGTTGGAACCACTTCATATATGGGAGGTATGTATTATTGATAATGTTATCGTGGAAATATACATAGAGTACATTGATTTTATAAATGTTGTTTTTATCGATTAGTCATAGATCATTCAAACAAGATATCTGTAATTTTATAATTAAGTTTGATAGGTTCGAACTGATAAGGCTGAGGAACCATGAATATTGTTCTGATACCCTGTTAAGATTTAATATCGGTTGTTGCTCATGTTTATTTGTCAAGCATTGTAAAGGGATCTGGTTTTGGTGTTATTGTAAAGAGATTCAATAGCGATTGGACTTTGAGAAGGCCTTCGAAGCCTAGCACTGTATCTAACAAGAATGAAAAACCAATATAGTTATTGTCTTAGCCCAAATTTATATGGTTGGGTTGCTCGAGGTGATGATTATATGCCAGAAAGTGCGGTAGGAGAATGCCTTCGAGGGAAAATGGGTGGTTGATGAAAGACTATATCATCTGAGACCTAATTGAAGAGGATACATAAGGTAGAAAGTAACTTCTAGCGAATATGACCGATGAAATTATCTTAAAACATGAGAAATTTGTATCAAGTGCAAATATGAAAGTGTATCCAGTAATGAAAAATCTGTCTGTTATTTCTTTAAGAGAAAAATAGTGCAGATGGTCACTTTGCTAGGGAGTTGCGTCAAGGTAGCGTGGTTGAGATTATCACCTAGATAGAAAATAGCAAAAGACCAAGAAAGTCGTCTTAAGGGAATCGATGGTTGAAATATTATATAGTAAGTCTAGAAAACTTGCGCCAATAGCAACTGCAGTTAAAGTAAGGAATCTAAGCGAAGGTGACAGTTTTTTAATTTTAAATTGCATCCCATGCCTTCTTGTTTGTGGTTTCGATTAGGCCCACTGTTGTTGACTTGATCGGAACCACAAAGGAGATTGAAAGGCAAGTTGAGTATCATTACTTCATTAGCAATATAGTTATAATTTATTGTGTTTTCTTGCCTTAGCATGCTTTTAACATTCCTTGGAGAAGATCATAGGCTTGTTCTAGTATGTGAATTTTGATAATTTTCAACCTTGCCTCCAGCTTGCCAATTCTGTATTCAAGCTGGTTGTTGCCATCTTTAAAGTTGGTATAGAGTTCCTCATCTCTTGTGAGCTTGATCAGGATCACTACTTTCAAAGTTGTGGCATTCTAGAAGCCCTTCAGAACACTTTTTTCAGAAGACTTAAAGAATATATGTAGGGTTTTTGTGTATGTTTTTAGGTCATAATGTGTTGATACACACTTAAGATATGGTCCCAACCGTTGAACAACTCACTTTTATCGAGCGTTGCTCAATGCATCTTGCTCAACCAACCTTCAAGGGATTTGATAAATTAATAAGCAAAGAGTTACGTAACGTTTGATCTAAACCGACTCTACCAAGCCTATCAAACGTTACGTAACTCTAGGCTCATTACCTTATCAAAGAAATTCACCCGAATTAGTGCACAAATCAAACGAGCTTAATCTCTCAACCTTTCTGTTGATCGTTCTTCTCCAATATAGATGACAAGATATCTGCCATGCAAAAGTCTACACCATCGTCATAAATGCTTGCCAGGGCACAAGTCTTCAGAAGGCATCCACAGTAATCTCTCAATATCAAGTGATATTGAGAGATTCCTAGTCAAGCCTTTCCAAGATTTTTGCTACGGCAAGAATTTCTGCCTTTTCTTTTGGACGAGGAGTGAATCTGGTGAGGTTGTTCATGCCGTAATTATGTGTAGTCATCTTCAAGAACTTCTTTATTTTCGAAGGTCTTTTGAAGACTTTCATAGAAGACTTCCTTGGTATTGAGAGATTACGAGTCATGCCTTCTGAAGACTTTTGCATAGCGGATATCTTGTCATCAACAGAGATTCTTGCCAGAGCAAAAGTCTTTATAAGGAATGACTAATAGTCTCTCAATATCACTTGGTATTGATAGATAACCATCTATGCCTTCAGAAGAATTTCACTGTGGCAAGCATTTCTGCTGACGGTGTAGACTTTTTCATGACAGATATCTTGTCATCTATAATTGAGAAGAGCAATCAGTAAAAAAGCTGAGACATTGAGCTCGTTTGATGTCCACCAACTCGGGCAAAGTTTTTTAATAGGGTAATGAGCCTGGAGTTATGTAGCGTTTGATAGGCTTTGTAGAGTCGGTTTAGAGCAAACGTTACGTAACTCTTTGCTTATTAACTTATCAAATCCCTTGAAGGTTGGTTGACTAAGCTGCATTGAGTAACGCTCGATAAAAGTGAGTTGTTCAATGATTGGGACCACATCTTGTGTGTGCATCAACATATTTTGACCTAAAACAAACACATCGATCCTCCATGTATCCTTTAAGGCTTCTGAAAAAGGTGTTCTGAAGGCCTTCTTCAATGCCACAACTTTGAATGTAGTATTCCTGATCGAGCTCACAAGAGATCAGAAACTCTATACCAATTTCAAAAACGACAACGACCAGCTTGAATAAAGAATCAGCAAGCTGGAGGCAAACTTAAAAATTATCGGGATTTACATACTACAACAAGCTTCTGTCTTCTCCAAGGAATGTTGAAAGCATGTTAATGCAAGAAAACATAATCAATTAATCCATATTGCTAAGGAAGTAATGATACTTAATTTGCCTTTTAATATCATTTGTGGTTCTGATCAGGTCAATAACAGTGGACCTAATGAAACCACAAACAAGAAGGCATGGGATGAAATTTAAAATTTAAAAATTATCGCCTTTTCTTGGATTCCTTACGTTAACTGCAATTGCTGTTGGCGCAAGTTTTCTAGACTTACTGTACAACATTTCAACCCTCGATTTTCTTACGGCGGCTTTCTTGGTCTTCTGCTATTTTCTATCTAGGTGATAATCCCGACCACGCTACCTAGTCGCAGCTCCCTAGCAAAGTGTCCATCTGCATTATTTTTCTTTGAGAGAAACAATAGACAGATTTACATTACCAGATATAATTTCATATTTGCACTTGATTCAGATTTCTCATGTTTTAAGAGAATTTCATCGGCCAGATTTGCTAGAATTTCCTTGCTACCCTATGTCTTCTCTTCAATTAGCTCTCAGATGATATAGTTTTTGATCAACTCCCCTTTCCCTCGCAGTCATTCTCCTTCGGCTCCTTCTGGCGTATAATCATCTTCTCGAACAACCCTTCCATATAAATTTGGGCCAGGGGAATTTTTATTGGTTTTCCGTTCTTATTTGATGCAATGTATGGCTTCGAAGACCTTCTCAGATTTCAATGCACACTTAAATTTAAGTCAAATCGCTATTGGATCTCTACGATAACACCAAATATTGATCCCTTCTCAAAACTTGACACGCATAAACACGAGCAACAACCATCAATAATTCATAATAGGGTATCTGCACCATCTTCATGGGTCCCTCAGTCTTATCAAATTTGAACCATCAAACTTAACTGTACAATTCAAGACCTTGTTTGAGTGATAAGTGCCTAATCAGTAAAAAACTTCATTCACAAAAATATTATACTATATCTGTGTTGTCCAGGTAATCTTATCAGTAATACTTACTTAACTCCCACACATATGATAGTGGATTCATCTGCACGCACTTTATTCTTCCTAGCCCATCTATGGCTTAAATTGAACAAACAAATGACTAGCTAGTTGCAATAGATACTACATCTATTTAAATTGTCAAACAATTGGAGACATCTGTTAGGACAGATGATCAACCTGTTGCAATATATGACGTATCTATTGGAGAAATCAAACATATATATATACATCTGTTGAAACAGATTTTCAATATGTTGTAAGTTATCTAACAGATGGAATATATTTTTCAACATATTACCCATCTGTTAGATTTATTTTAAAGCAATTTTCTTTTCTTTCCAAAATACCTTAAAGATAAAATGTTGTATTGTATTTAGATCCATTTTTGTAATTTACATATTCGAAAAGTCACCAGTTTTATTTAATTAAGGGATATGAACAGTCGTGGCTTTTTGTTTGGCTAACCCCTTCCAATTCAATCATTTATAAATAGGTCTCTCCTTACTCGTTCATTCCACTACACTTATATACAAATATGGCTAATCCAGATTCGTACAAGAAGATTCATATCGAGTCCTTGTGGGAACTTCAAAGGCAGTTTGATGAAATCCAGAGGGATTTGGCCCACTTCAGCGCAAGGCTGAGGAGGCCCTGCTGCTGCCGGATGAAAATTATCCGGTTGACAATAATAATAGTAATAATAAAAATAATAATAATAGTAATGATAATAATAATAGTAGTAATAATAATTAGGTTATATTTTTTTTCTTCTAGTGTATTTATGTATTTTTCTCCTTTTGTATATTGGATCTACCCAAGGGATTCAAAAATCTATGTTTGGTGGTCGACTTTGAATTTTTAATTCTTATTTAGTATTTAATTATCATCCTGTTATTAATAAAAAATGGTTATTGTTATTGAGAGGGTGAAAAGACCTTACATGAATTTTAGATTATTTAATATGAAAAATAATTCGTAAATAAATAAAAAGGAAATAAATGATAAACATAATTTATAACCGTAACAGAACGGTTATTTAATTTTAATAACTGATCGTGTGACTCTTTGACATATTTTTCTTTAAATCTATTTTTTTAATTTTATGTAATAAAAGTCACCAAATTTGGATTAAAGATATGTTGATTATTAAAAAAGACAACTTATATGTGCAATAAATATATTATCTGATGTAGCAGATTATCGATTTGTTGAAATAAATGGTAATCTGTTGTCACAGATAGGTTATCTGATGCAACAAATATATAATCTGTTGTCACAACTCAATAAAAATGGTTACTGAAAATAACTTATCAAGTCACAGCTTTCCACAGTAATAAAAAAGTCACCAGTATTAATAAATGGAGATGAATAGTCGCGCCTTTTTGTTTTTGAATCTGTTTATTTAATTTATATAATAAAAGTCACCAAATTTGGATTAAATAAAAAGATATGATGATTATTAAAATGATATATGTTGCAACAGATATATTATCCGATACAGCAGATTATCGATTTGTTGCAATAAATAGTAATCTGCTGTCACAGATGGGTTATCTAATGCAACAGATATATAATCTGTTGCCGCAACTCGACAAAAACAGTTACTGAAAAGAACTTATCAAGTCACAACTATCCACAGTAATTAAAAAGTCACCAGGATTAATAAATGGAGGTGAACAGTCGCTCCTTTTTGCCTAACTCATTCAAATTCAATCCTCTATAAATAGGTCCATCCTTACTCGTTCATTCTTCTACTCATATCTGTTTATTTCTTGCTTTTCATATTATACCTTAAACTACTTTCTCTTCAAGAACTTGATTGCTTTTCCCTATCTCAGATTCTTTTCTTTTCTTTTTTTTTTTTTTTATTTTTTATCAATTTATGCGTGTTCTAGATATGGGTGATCCAGTGTGGGATGTCGCTATTTTACGAGATGACTTACGGGAACTGCAGAGGCAGGTTCATGATATACAGTGGGAGTTGTCCGCTATTAGAGTAAGGATATTGCGGGAGATCTGCAGGATGAGGAGGGCGTTGCTACTGCCTGTCGAAGATGCGACTGACGGTAATAATAATAATGATGAAGAATCTATTAATAATAATCAGATTATTTTTTTTTTTTTTAAGTCTGTATATGTATTTTTATTTGTTTTAGTTTAATAAAAAATTATGTTTTATCAACTTTGACCTTTTTAATTCATATTTAACTTTCATTTAGTCTATTATCTTCTCAACAAACATGTCGATAATTAGACATAAGGAGCAATTTTGAATCCAGTAGCAATAGCAAGATTTAAGATTTATCTGTTGGGTTTATGGCAGGGGCTGATTTATCTTGTTCCAAACAATTACTCATATGTTGCAACAGATAACTAGTCTGTTTCAACAGATAACTCCCTCCCTCTCAAATTACCCTACCCGTCCCAAATTAAGATGACACATTGATTAAGAAAAATAATTAATAACATGCCTAGTTTACCATAATACCCTTATTAAATGATGTTTACATTTTAATTTAAAGAAAAAGTGATTAATGCAAAGGGTAAAGCAGGAATTTTTTTATCTCTTCTTGACTAATGAGAAAAGACGAATAAAATGAGAAATCAAATTAAAAAATTGGGATGGATAATTTGAGATGGAGGGAGTATTTAATTTTCATTCTGTCTATTATATTCTCAATGTGCATGTCGACGATTGGACGTAAGAAATAATTTTGAATCCAGTAGCAATAGCAAGAGTTGAAACATATTGGTTATCTGTTGGATTTGTGGCAGGATTTGATTTGTGTTGTTCCAAACAGACTAATCATCTGTTGCAATATATAAAGACGGGTAATTTGAGACGGGGGTAATATTTAATTTTCATTCTGTCTATTATCTTCTCAAAAAACATAAACATGTCGACGATTGGATGTAAGGAATAATTTTGAATCTAGTAGCAATAGCAAGAGTTGAAACATATTGATTATCCGTTGGGTTTGTGGCAGGGGATGATTTGTGTTGTTCCAAATAGATTAATCATCTGTTGTAATATATAATAAGTCTGATGTAACAAAGGAAAATCTGATGCAGCTGTGATCAGTCTGATGTAACAAATAATCAATCTGATGTAACAGATAAATATTATGTTGCAACAAATTACTTATCTGATACATCAGATGAGTGATCTATTTAAATTGTGGGTACTTATGTTGGATTCAAGATCGGGTTCTATCCATTGTTGGAAAAACAGCAGTAACTGATGTACCCAGATGATAAATTCGAATAAAAATCATAATTTTACTTACCAAAGTCACATATGAAGTAATGCTAAAGTGGAAAGTGATGTAGGAAATAAAATTTGACCTAAGAAATTGGTCATATAGCAACAGTAGTGGTAACAACAACAACAACAACAACAATGATGATGGACAAGAAGAAGATGAAGATTATAATGAGGTAGAAGATGATGATAATGAAGCAGAAGATGATGAATAAAGCAGCAACAACAACAATGAAGAACAATAATCATGAAGAGAGAGAAAACAACAACGGATGAGAAGAGAGAGAAACACGTCTTTTTTCTCTCCGTTTTCTGTTATATTAACTAACATTTAGATCAAAGTATAAATTTAAAAACTTGTGGGTTATTTTCAAACTTTCCTAACTTTCTTAATCCATAATAAAGTAATTGTCACCTACACCTAATAATTAAGACTTGTGTCACCTGCACCTTATTTTAAAACTCTTGTGTTACCTACAGCTCAAAGCCCCACACGATTAAGAAATACTAATTTATATTTTATATTCTATTCAAATTTTGGTGAACATAGTACTTTGATTCCTCGATTGGTGCAAAGTAGCACATATTTCATAGAATTAATCGATATGTATGCAAGCAGGGTCGGAGCTAGAATATAACTTGTGGGTTCAACAGTAGAGTTGATCTAAATCCTATATTTATTTAGAAAAATCTATTAAATATATATAAATTATTAATTAGAATTCAATAACTTAAAAGATTTAGAGCCCGTTTGATAGGATTAAAAAATAATTTTTTAGCTTAAGTGATTAAAAGCTTAAAATAAGTGTTTATAAATTATGCAGATAAGTGTTTTAATAGAAGTGCTTAAACTGAAAAAAAGTTGTTGATTTGTTTGGTAAACAAGTGATGTTAAACAATTTTTTGTTGTTAAAATGACTTAAATGTCCTTAAAATTGTTAACACCATAAATAAGGTGAATTATTTATAATTTTTAATTCTAAAATAAAATTTTTGAACAAACCTCCTACGTAATGATGGATTCGGTGAAAATAAAAAAAAAATAAAGAGGAAATTGGAGGGAAGAGATGAAGCGAAGCGGCAAAGAGAAAAAGAAAAAAAAAAACCACTACATATTTAAGGATTACAAGTTTAGGATATTGTTGAAATTGGAGGAAAATATAAGGGATAAAAAGGTAAATATTTTGATCAAACCTAAAAGAATTTTAATCTAAAAATCAAAAAGCTAGGGTACCCAGCTTCTCACTTTTTGATTTTTTTAATCAATTTTTAACCTTTTTAAGCACTTTTTTATTTTACCAAATACGTTAAAAAGCTAAAAAAGAGATTAAAAGCTGGTTTGATCAGATTTTAATCCTATCCAAACGGGCTCTTAGAATGTCAACTGCATAGACTTCAAATCTTAATTTCAACTTTAGCCACAAACCGATCAAAACGCCACAATTATTAAAAAAAATCACAACACAAGTCCTTGAAACAATGCATATGGTTATTGGGTATACAAAGTAATGGACATCCTAATAATATTCCAATCTCTTACATGAAACAAATTAACCAAATTGGTTGCTTATGAATATTTTCCTCTACATTAGCTCATCCTTTTTTTTTAATATGCACATTTTATCTCACACAAATTTCGCCTTTCTCAAAATGTAGTTAAGATACGATACAATAGATTTTGTGGTCCGTTACTTTTCTGGATTTCATGCATAACTGAAGCTTTAGTGCATCGATTACCTTCCCCTTGTAGACATCGAAATCTTGTAGAACTCTACAGGAAGAATTCAAATTCTGTTAGAGTTCTTGACATTTGTAGACATAGAAATTTTGTGGACTCTACACAAAGAGTTCAATTTTTGTTAGAGTTCTTGTGGGGCTACTTTACCCTAAATCTAGCTTGGTGGCTACTCTACACTGTAACCCTAAATTTTGCCTAAAAAGGGTGGCTTGCTCTCTTGAAGAGACATCTGGAATATCCCATAAACTTATGGGTATTCGTAAAAAGATCAACCATCTTCAATATTCTACAAAATCATGGGATATTCATAAAGAGATCATCCTACGTTCGAGAAATACGCTGCTAATGGCGAAGAATCACGGGAGGAACAAATTTGTACCCACATCATTTATCAATAAAATTCTTATTTCCTCATATTTTATTTGTGATTGCAATTTATTTCTGTCACTGTTAAAATTTATTGAAAACAAATTGGCACGCCCAGTGGAACCAAATTTGCCCTTCATCTCTTCTCTCATAAATCAGATTTGCAAATCTATAGCCGACATAAAGATGGGAGCTCTATAGGTACTTCAATACTCGTCATCAAGTCTATATTTCGACAAGCCTTGAAGTAGGAGCCATTTGTAGACATCGAAATCTTGTAGAACTCTACAAGAAGAATTCAAATTCTATTAGAGTTCTTGACATTTGTAGACACTGAAATTTTGTGGACTCGAGTTCAATTTTTGTTAGAGTTCTTGTGGGGCTACTTTACCCTAAATCTAGCTTGGTGGATACTCTATTCTAAACCCTAAATTGCGCTTATATAAAGGGAAAAAATATGACTTAAAAGGGGCATCTTCAAAGTCTCAATAAATTCATGGAATATTTATAGATCAAAACCTTATCTTCATATCAAATACATCAAGAATCTTCCTGATAATATATACAAGCCTCCTTTGATAGAGATCATTACAACCCTTCTTTGATGGAGATCAAATACGTTCGAGAAATACGCCACTAATAGCCCTCGAATTACGGAGAAACCCATATCAAATCCAAATATTACTATGTTCGAGAAACATGCCACTAACGATCCTCGAATTATGGAGAAATTAATATCAAATCCAAATATGTCTACATTCGAGAAATACGCTACTAACGATCCTCTAATTATGGAGAAAATCATGAGAGAAGAATCAAGGAAGGAACGGATTTAGGGTAAATTTCATCCATGGTTACTTAACTTTGTATCTATTACACAAAAGTTATTTTTCTTTTATTCATTTTATCCATGGTCACTTAACTTTGTATCTATTACGCAAAACTCACTTTTCTTTCATTCATTTCATCAATGGTCATTTAACTTTACTCCGACCATCACAAAAGTCACTATGACCGAATTTTACAATAATTCCATCAGAAAAATGACGCGGCAACTTTAATTAGTTCTTAATTTTAATTTAAGTGAATATATAGTATATTAGTCATATCTTGACTTTTTTTATATGTGCACAACCCAATTTTTCTTATGAATTATTTAATGAAAGAATACCAATTTCTTAATAGATTAAATTACCTAATGAAGACTATTTACATAAAAAAAAATTGGTTGATATTTTTATGAAATATTTCATAATATTGCATTCATCTGTCAAAAGGTGCATTGAAAAAGAGTGATAAACAAGATAAATTCTTCAAAACACATAAAATAGAAATACATGTATGATATTATTTTTTTAAAATTATTTTAATTCTTTGAAGATAAATCAACATGCTAAAGATAGTTTTAAAATAAAATCTTTTTAATTGTGTCATTGAATAGGTATAGTCAAAATTTGTACAAATAATGTTATATTAACGTACAGTTTTGTTAATAAAAGTTATAAAATATAAGTACTTTAATAGATAAAGAAATTATAGGATATCTAATTTTTATATTTATCGATTAAATTAATTAAACAATATATAATTTATCATAAATTGAATATTATAATAAAAACTTTTAGGAGAATTAATCGATTAGTCAAATAATTAAAAATACAAAGACAAACTCAATAAATAGAGTAGTTTATCATATTATTATGATATACCGAATACAAAGACTCAAGTGGCAAAAAAAAAGGTATGAAAAAAATAATTTTATCAACTACATGTCACAATTTTAGAGGAAGAAAAATAATTTTATCAACTACATGTCATAATATATTAGTGGAAAAAAATAATTTACCAATACATGTCTCAACTTTAGAGAATATTAAGAATATATAAGTATAATTTTATTTCATAAAAATATCAACCAATTTTTTTTTATGAAAATAGTCTTCATTAGGTAATCTAATCTATTAAGAAATTGTTATTCTTTCATTAAATAATCCATAAGGAAAATTGAGTTGTGCATATATAAAAAGAGTCAAGATATGATTAATATATTATATATTCACTTAAATTACAATTAAGAACTAATTAAGGTTGCCACATCATTTTTTCGATGGAATTATTGTAAAATCCAGTCATAGTAACTTTTGTGATGGTCGGAGAAAAGTTAAATGACCATGGACGAAATGAATGAAAGAAAAGTGACTTTCCGTAATAGATACAAAGTTAAATGACCATAGATGAAATGAATGAAATAAAAGTGACTTTTGGATAATAAATACAAAGTTAAGTGACCATGGATGAAATTTACCCAACAAATTTGTACCCACATCGTTTATTAATAAAATTCTTGTTTCCTCATATTTTATTTGTAATTACAATTTATTTCTGTTACTATAAAAATTTATTGGAAACACCCTGAACCCCACTTGCGGGATTTCACTAGGAATGTTGTTGTTGTACATCAACCGTTCCTGCATGGAATCTCCCTTGTCAAAGTCGATATGTTAACCTATCAATCAATTCAGTAGATCTGAATCGAGAGCTAGATGCTTACCATCTCTTTCATATTTGAAATGGTATTTAGAACAAACAAAACAAATGCATCAAAATTTTCGAAACAATGACAAGAAAAATAGAATATTGTAACGTATAATTTGCCGAAATAGGCATTTGAGAAAATCAAATGTATTAGTATTTAGTACTATATTTACAAAGAGTGATTATAGTGAAAAATAATGACATTCTATTTCTTACGAATTCTGTTGAAAATAATAATTCAAAGTTGAAGTAGGAATCCTTAGTTGTTTAGGATTTTATAATTGGTATTTATTTGATTTATGTTTAGAATTAAGATTTGTTTGTCCTAATTCATAAAGGAATAGATTTTCTAATCCTAATTTAATTTGGTTTTGGTTGTGTAGTATTATAAATATGGCTGATATGAGTGCTTTGTCGTCTGTGAATTGTAATGAATATTATTTGAGTTTAATGAATAAAATATTTTCCTTCAAAATAATAAAGTTTTAAAAGCTGCCAGTAGTGATGACGAAGAGAAAGAAGAATGAGGAAAAATCAGCAAAAAGTAGTAGTTGTTGTATGAAGAAGAAATTAAATACAAAATGGGCTAATCTTTTTAGTCAAATTACTATTATTAGCCATGGACAAGAAAATTTTAATCAGATGGATGTTGTTTGGGTAAGTTGTGATTGAATTTCCTAGCTAGGTTATGATTCAACATACAATTTTTCAACCAACATATATGTGTGTATATATATATTAAGTTTGTTGAATTTTATACAGAAGGCGAAGAAATCCGTGACAAATACAGAAAAAGCTAATTTTTTTATTAAAATTAGAGAAGAATGTTGTAAAGTCGTCACATGATAACACAGATCAAATGGATGTTGAACAGGTAAGAGTTGTGATTTCTGGGCAGTGTTACTTCCGATTAAGTTTTCTTTTAAAGTTAAATCATTGTTGCTTGGTGTGTTAAGACATTTTTCCAGTTATGCTTAATTGCTGAGTATTTTCAGCAGGGGCGGATCTATGTAGAAGGATTGGGCTGCCACGGCACCCGTACTTCTCGGTTGAAACTCTGTGTATTTATGTGTATATTTGTATATATATATTAGTTAACGTATACTTGTTACACGTGACACCCATAGTATCAAGTGAGCTGATGGTGCAAGTGGTTGAGACAGTTGGATTTTACCCCAGCAGCGCGGGTTCGAACCCAGCTTGGCACTCTACTCCATGTTGTACACCCAGCTTGACACTCTTCTTCATGCTATACCAACTATTGTTGATCCATATATTATAGTTTACTCTGTGATTATTGACTCCAAGTATACGTTATTGTTCAAAATAGGTTGCCTCTGATTTTCAGTATTATCCACTTGAAATATTAATTTTTTATTATTATTTGTTAGTAAATATAGTATATAGAAGAGATCATTAAACAATTTCAGGAGTTTATTTTTTAGAGCTCGATCTTGGATGAACTGTCTATTATTTGGAAACTTCAGAAAAATGTCTGACAACTCTTTTTGTCCTATCAAGGTGGCTACAGATCACCTCCATGAGGAAATACTTATGGACATTCTCAGCAGGTTACCTGTGCGGTTTCTTCTTTGATTCAAATGCGTTTCAAGTATTTGGAAAACATTGATTTCTGACCCTTACTTTACGGTGAAACATCTCAATCGTGCCAAGAATGACCAAGGTTCCCAAAAACTTCTGATCACCCAAATGTGCTATAGGGAGCAGATATTTTCCATGTATTGTTGTCCTTTGTCACCGGCTCAACTGGTTGATGAAGATGTGCAAAAACTCAAACTTGATTGCCCTTCAAACCCTAAACCAACTGCACATCGTGCAATCCTTTGCTTATACGATGTTTTAGCTCTTATCAGGGTTACTGATAAATTTGATCGCGACCTCTCCACTCTTTTGCTCTGGAACCCCTCCACAAGAGAATCAATAGTACTCCCCCTACAGAATATTCAGATCAGCCACTAGAATATCGTTTTAGATGTTATTTTGTATATATTTGGGTACAAAAATCTGTATGCATGGAACACCAACTTCAACTCAAGTTCAAGTCTAAGACAAGAGCACTTTTGAAGTTACTTAACACCTTCAACACTAGATTATGAATAATCTATCTAAGAAGTGAGTTTATTTTCAGAAAATAGATGAAATAGATTTTGTAAGACAAGTCCCTCGACTTCACGGAGTGTCCTTAAGGAATAATTTCCCTCACTGTACCCGAGGTTATGGAATCTTCTTCCTAGGATAAAATAGCCTTCAATCCAAATAATAGCGATACCTCAAATTGTTGGATTCAATGAACTCACTCAACAGTTTGATTGATCACACAGAATGTTTTGAAGACAAGAAGAGAGTTTGTAATTCAGAAAATTCGTGGCTAAACCTTTGGATGAAAGCAGGTTTATATAGCCTTTATATGCCTCTTCTGAAAAGTGGCAATGGTTCACTTAAAAGGTGTGACCTTTCCTGAAAAATCATGTCTGTTCGTTCAAAGATTGTATCTTTTCCGAACAGGCAAACCATTTCATGAATCAGTGTGTCATTTCGTTGAAGGATTGAATCCTTGTAAAACATCATTTCGAAACAGTGCATCCTTCAGAAGCATCAGTTCGAAACAGTGCATGCATGCATATAATTGGAGGATCAAAACACAGAAAAATTTACTGCATTTTTTATTTTTCCTTCGGATTAAATTTCTGTCAAATAAATTTTGTTCAAAAAGATAGATCTCATCGATCATTTGCATAAACCAAATCCAAATCCAAAGCTAAAGCCGAAGACGAGCGAGCGACAACGACGACGGCGCGAGGCATCTCTTATTTCTTGCCTCACTTACCAAGTGGAATAAGTGTTTCTTAATATAAACACTTAAAAGTCACATTCTCCCACCAATGTGGGAGAAATAATATACTTTTCATTTTAGAGTACACTTTCTATTTTAGTGTTTTCTTCTCTATTTTTTATTCCACTTGGTTTCCTCTATTTTCCATTCACACTTTTCATATACTTTGAACCCAACAATCCCCTACATGAATGGGGAATGACTATTTTTTCGTAAATTTTTTACGGACAAGTATGTGATCATCAAGCAAAGACTGATTGCATCTGGATAAGTGGGTTTCCCTTTGAACTTTTCATAGTAAACATGCATCGGATACACTCGGTCAATCGGTAGATTTGATATCTTTGAACCTTCGAGCTTTAATATACACCTAGACAACATATGTCACACAACCAGCCTTTTACCATTTATGGTCCTCACATTTTGTTCTTTTCAGCCATGAACACGTCCCGGTTTCATGAGAGCTTAGAGAATAGGCCTTTACTAACATTCTCCTTGAAGCGGCTTCCATTTCTCCCTCACATAGGTAATTTCTAAACGTTTAATCCTATAGATTAAACTATTTGATCAAATATGCCAAATTTAGATAGTCATTAAAAGACTTTTCACCTTAAGTCTTATCCTTGTTTACTGACCATTGTCTATATCATGAGAATGGGTTAGGTCATTGACAATGTTGAACCCGTCAGACACAACATTGTTTGATCTCCTTGAACCTAGCTCTTAGGATCTTCAGTCTGCTAGGTAGAGTTACCATCATGCTGACTTGTCCTAGGCCTTAAACCCATTCCCTTGAATGTTCTTTCCACTCCTTCTCTAGATAGACCTTTTGTAAGTGGATCTGAGACATTATCCTTTAACTTAACATAGTCAGCAGTGATAATTCCACTACAGAGAAGTTCCCTAACGGTATTATGTCTCCGTTGTATGTGATGAGATTTACCGTATTTGTACATCATCCTCCCTGACCTACCTATTGCCGCTTGGCTATCACAGTGTATACATACTGGTGCCACTGGTTTGGGCCAATAGGGAATATCTTTCAAGAAATTTCGGAGTCATTCTGCTTCTTTACGGCTTTATTCAATGCAATAGATTTAGATTCTATTGTAGAGCGAGCAATACAAGTCTGTTTGGATGATTTCCAAGAGTCTGCTCCTCCACCGATAGTGAATACATATCCACTTATGGATTTTACTTCGTTCGATCCGGTGATCCAATTTGCATCACTATATCCTTCGAGTACTACGGGATATTTATTATAATGCAAGACATAGTCTTGAGTGTATTTAAGATACCCCAAAACTCTTTTCATTGCCATCCAATGAGTTTTGTTGGGATTACTCGTGTACCGACTCAATTTACTAATAGCGCATGCTATGTCTGATTGTGTACAATTCATTATATACATTAAACATCCCAATACTCTTGCGTACTCCAATTGTGAGTCTCTTTTACCTTCATTCTTTCAAAGTGCAAAGCTCACATCCAATGGATTCTTGGCAATACCGAATTCCATATACTTGAATTTTTCAATTACATTTTTGATATAATGAGACTATGACAATGCCAACCCTTGTGGAGTTTTATGGATTCTTATTCCTAAGATCACATCTGCAACTTCAAGGTCTTTCATATCGAACTTACTCTCGAGCATTTGTTTTGTTGCATTTATGTCAGAAATATCTCTACTGATGATCAACATATCATCCACATAAAAACAAATAATGACATGGTGATTTAGAGTGTCTTTAATATAAACACATTTATCACATTCATTTATCTTGAATCCGTTTGCCAACATGGTTTGGTAAAACTTTGCATGCCATTGTTTAGGTGTTTGCTTTAGTCAATACAACGACTTAATAAGTTTACACACCTTATTCTCCTTGCCTGGAACTACAAAACCCTCAGGCTGTTCTATGTAAATTTCTTCCTCCAATTCTCTATTTAGGAATGTGGTTTTTACATCCATTTGATGGATTTCAAGATCATATACCACCGCCAAGGCAATTAACATTCGAATCGATGTTATCCTTGTTACTAGCGAGTATGTATCAAAGTAATCAAGGCCTTCTTTTTGTTTGTAGACTTTTACTACAAGTCTTGCCTTATATTTGTCAATAGTATCATCCGCCTTCATTTTCCTTTTAAAGATCCATTTAGAACCTAAAGGTTTATTTCCTGGAGGAAGATCAACCAATTCCCACGTATGGTTGCTTAAGATTGAATCAATCTCACTGTGGACTTCCTCTTTCCAAAAGGATGAGTCTAACGACGACATCACTTCTTTAAATGTTTGAGGCTCATTTTCTAAGAGAAATATTACAAAATCTGATCCAAACAAAGTAGACATTCTTTGACATGTACTATGTCTTGGATTCTCTTCATTATGTATATTCTCACTTGGTTTATCTCGAGGTCATTTAGATCCTCCACTAGACTGTTCATGTCTAATTTTATACGGGTAAATGTTTTCAAAGAATTCAGCATTATCTAATTCAATTACCGTATTTTTATTTATATTCGGATGTTCGGATTTATGAACCAAAAAACGACATGCTTTACTACTTTTAGCATATCCTGTGAACGCACAGTCCACAGTCTTAGGTCCTATCTTAACCCTTTTAGGCATAGGAACTTGGACCTTTGCTAGACACCCCTACACTTTGAAATATTTCAAGTTGGGTTTCCTTCCTTTCCATTTTTTATAAGGAATTGATTGTGTCTTACTATGGGGAACTCTATTGAGTATACAGTTGGTTGTAAGGATAGCCTCCCCCTACAAGTTTTACTGTAAATAGGAACTTATAAGTAAGGCATTCATCATTTCCTTCAACGTTCGATTTTTCCTTTTCGCAATTCCGTTAGATTGAGGTAAATACGGGGCCGTAGTTTGATGGACAATTCCATTCTCTACACATATTTTAGCGAAGGGAGATTCATATTCTCCGCCCCTATCACTTCTTATCATTTTTATCTTTTTCTCTAACTGATTTTCTACTTCAGTTTTGTATTGCCTAAACGTATTTATTGCTTCATCCATACTATTTATCAAGTAGACCTAACAATATCTAGTGCAATCATCAATAAAAGTTATGAAATACTTTTTTTCACCACGTGATGGTGTTGACTTTATATCACAAATGTCAGTGTGTATTAAGTCTAAAGGATTGGAATTCCTTTCAACGGACTTATAAGGATGCTTTGCATACTTTGATTCCATACACGTTTGACACTTTGATTTATTTCACTCAAAGTTTGGCAAAACCTCTAAGCTAATCAGTTTTCGTAATATTGTGTAATTAACATGGCCTAAACGTTCATGCCACAAATTATAAGACTCAAGCAAGTAAGAAGTATTTGAACTTTTATTGATTTCAACATTCATTACATTCATCTTATAAAGGCCCTTGATAAGATAGCCTTTTCCTACATACACTTCGCCTTTGCTAATTATAATTTTTTCAAAAATGATTACACATTTGAATTCGTTCTTGTCTAGAAGTGAAACAGAAATCAAGTTCCTACGTAATTTCGGAACATACAAGACATTGTTAAGTGTCAAGACCTTTCCTAAAGTCATTTTCAAGCCCACTTTTCCTGTTCCTTCTACCTTAGCCATAGCGGAGTTAGCCATGTAGATTATTTCTTCTACTTGAGCCGGAGAGATTGACGAAAACAACTCTTTGTTGGCACAAACATGGCGGGGGATTCCCCACCAAGTTGCATTCAGAAAATATAGCACACAGATCATCACTTTCTTTGTTGGACTCAATCATATTTTCTTGGTCCTTTTTCTTGCCTTTCGTAGGTGCACTACAATCCGTGGACGTATGGCCAATCTTGCCACAGTTGAAGCACTTTTCCTTGAATTTCTTCTTGGGTTGATTGCTTCCTTGTTTAGCTTTCTTCCTTTTCTTAGAATTGTTTTGGTCATCTTCTACAATATGTGCTCCATTAACTGTAGAATTTCCTTTTGACCTTTTCTCGGCATCCTTATTATCCCCTTCAATACGCAGTCAAACAATAAGATCTTCGACAGTCATCTCCTTGAGTTTGTGCTTCAAGTAATTTTTGAAGTCTTTCCACATAGGTGGTGGCTTCTCAATGATCGTTGCTACTTGAAATGCATCATTCACAATCAAATCTACAAAACAGTTTATGTGAGTACTAAGAACATTTTCAATTTGTTCAACTAAGGTATTTTTCAAAGATATACCTTCCGCTAAGAGATCGTGGATGATTACTTGCAATTCCTGCACTTGAGAGACAGGCAATTTGCTATCTATCATTTTAAAGTCCAGGAACCTTGCAATAAAGAATTTCTTAATTCCCGTAACCTCTGTCTTGTATTTTCGTTCTAGTGCCCCCTACAATTCCTTTGATGTCTTAGTTCTACTGTAAACATTATAGAGGTCGTCTTGGAGACCACTCAAGATATAATTCCTGCAAAGGAAGTTCGAGTATTTCCAAGCCTCTACAATTATGAAACGCTCTTTGTCTGAGGTTCCCTCGAGCACCTCAGGATCATCCTCACTAGTGAACCTTTGAAGACATAGTGTTGTGAGGTAGAAGAACATCTTCTGCTGCCATCGCTTAAAGTCAATGCCCACAAATTTTTTGGGCTTCTCCGCAGGTGCCATTGGTTGCGGAGCATTTGCTCGACTTGTTGAGGCAATACTAGTTACCCCCACAGTAGTAGCCGTATCTTGCATTTGACTTTCGTTAGTCATTTTTCCTATCAGCACAAGACAATAAAATTTAGTACTTTCAGAATACTACTTATAAAGTTAAGCAACTTTAAACTCTTCTTCTTGTTTCTAGTTAACGATGAAGTTTTTATGACTTCCAATCATCAACCGAGTGATCTTTAACTTGTGATGAAGATTTTATGTCTTCGAATCACTATTTAAGTTCAAATAGAGTAGAACGCTTAAAGCTTTAATCTTCAAAAACAAGCAATAGAGATTCTGCAAAATTATTCCTTAAGATTGTTATTTTGTATATATTTGGGTACTAGAATTTGTATACATGCAGCACCAACTTTAACTCTAGTTCAAATCTAAGATAAGAACACTTTTGAAGTTACTTAACACCTTTAACACTAGATTATGAATAATCTATCTAAGAAGTGTGTTTATTTTCAAAAAATAGATGAAATAGAATTTGTAAGGCCAAGTCCCCTGACTTCACGGAGTGTCCTTAAGGAATAATTTCCCTCACTGTACCCGAGGTTATGGAATCTTTCTCCCAGGATAAAATGGCCTTCAATCCGAACAATAACGGTACCTCAAATTGTTGGATTCAACGAACTCACTCAATAGTTTGATTGATCACACAGAATGTTTTGAAGACAAGAAGAGAGTTTGTAATTCAGAAAATTTGTGTCTAAACCTGTGGATAAAAGAAGGTTTATATAGCCTTCATATGCCCCTTCTGAAAAGTAGCAATGGTTCACTTAAAAGGTGTGACCTTTCCTGAAAAATCATGTCTGTTCGTCCAAAGATTGTATCTTTTTCGAACAGGCAAATCATTTTATTTCATTGAAGGATTGCATCCTTCCGAAGCATCAGTTCGAAACAGTGCATGCATGCATATAACTGGAGGATCAAAACATAGAAAAATTTACTACGTTTTTTATTTTTCCTTCGGATTAAATTTCTGTCAAATAAAATAAATCTCTTATTTCTTGCCTCACTTACCAAGTGGAATGAGTATTTCTTAATATAAACACTTAAAAGTCACATTCTCCCACCAATGTGGGAGAAATAGTATACTTTTCATTTTAGAGTACACTTTCCATTTTAGTGTTTTCTTCTCTATTTTTCCTTCCACTTGGTTTCCTCCATTTTCTATTCACACTTTTCATATACTTTGAACCCAACATTGGATTGGGTTATGACTCAACCAGTGGAGAGTATAAGATCCATCGTATCTACCAGGACTTAAATCCCTTTGGCCATCATCGTGAGAAATTACCTAATGAAATTCTCATGTTGACAAGTGGCTGCTGCTAGAGAAGAATTGTTGAACATCCTCGTCCTGGAATTTCTAGCTTGGTGTTTGCTAATTTTTTGGCATTTGTACATGTTACATTTCATTGGATCAGTATTTCAAGCAATCATTTTGTGGTGGTTTCTCTTAGTATTTCAAATGAAGTGTACGGAGAGATACCCATGTCGGAGGAAATATCAAGCTTATGGATGCAAGGCCTTTGATCTACTGACATTTGTGTGTTGGGAGGAATGCTTTATGTTCATTCTTCTACTTATCTTGAGCATAAGAGGATGATTTTTAAGTTTTGGGTAATGAAAGAGTATGGTGTGGAGAAATCTTGGATGCCATTGCTAACAGTAAATGGTTCTTATTTTGTTGATGTCAAATTGAAATATAGGTTTTCTGATGGTGAAGTGCTATACTTTTTCAGGGCTTGGGAACTTAGTGGGAGCGCATTTTGAACGCATAATGCAGGACCATTTAGATCATGGCCTCAATGTGATAACATTGCGAGCGTATATGCTTATACAGAAAGTTTGATTTCTCTGAAATTACTAACTTATTAGTTTCTTAATTATGTATGGACATGTTGAAACTCTCATATTCTTATTAGAGTTTATCTTTTTCTTAGTACTGGTATTTAATTAAGTCTCCTAATGTTCACTTTTTGGATGTAAAATTAACAAAATGATTTCAATGATAATTAGTATCAAAATTTGTGGGGAGATTGATATTATATATCAAAATTAAAGAGTGCTTTCAAAATTTTATGGATTAAACTATGGTTAGGATGCTTGTTAATTTATACCTTTAAACAATATAATTGAGAAGTGACATTCATCCACGTCATAAATACCTACACGTTATCATAAACAATCTCTCTATCTCATTTCGGAGGTATGAGGGTACGTACACTCTACCTTCCTTAGACCTTACTTTATGGGACTACACTGAATATGTTATCGTTGTTGCATATTATTGTAATTGCATAGAAAACCAAATTTATTATATTTGCATAGAGTGATTATATTGGTGATAATATTTTTATTATATACTGTACTAACATGGAGGCTATTACTAAGATTATAATTTCCCTAATATATATACATACACACACACTTTTATGAGTCATTTCTCAAATATAACTAATCGCAAACTAGGGGCACGTCATAAAGCAGTTACAGGCTTGACAAATATATATGATGCAACTCACTTTAAGCTCATTAGCTCATGCGCCACGTAGTTTGGGATTACATGCTTGTCCTTCTCTCCAACAGCTACTTCAATCAATGTTAAGTCTGACTACACCCACAGTTGACTACTTATTGAAAGACCGAACGGGAAATGAAAAGTTGTACTACAACAACTGTAAATAAATATCCCCTCCCCGCTCTGACTTTGATCGACTTACCCGCACATTGTCTTTTTTGAGAGAAGAGGTCAAGGGGCTAAGTGACTCTCAAAAGTCTGTCTTTGTTATCGAGTCAAGAGAAATGACATAGATAAGATCATTGCTTAAAGAGTTTCATTGTCAAATTGATCTCAAAATTGGATCCAAATAGTAGCTATTGCCCAAAGGTGCTTTATGAAAACCGGTCCATAGCAGTGAAAGTACGATTGATTCTATCGATCGAACGAAAGCTGCTTCTTGCTTTTTTGGCTTGACTACTCTGCTTGCTTAACACCAGTCTTATTTAACCTTCACGGACCACTTCACCACCCAGCAAGCTCCAGCTCAAAAGCAAGAAGCAAGGGCACAACAGCTGCATGAAAGCCCTTGCTTCTTAGTGTATCCCTTTTCATGCTCGTTAGCGCTATTTTTTTATTGCACCTAATGCGCTTGACTAATTAGATAGAAGGGGTCTTTCTCGCTTGTTTGACAAATTGTGCAATTTCTTCATTTGTGAATATAGTTGGGACTCATCAGAACTTAATTATAGTTACAAGCTTACCAAATATAGATAATGTGGTTTACTCTCGCCAATTAAGATTCCATTCTTTAACCATTTCAAGCTCGCTAACTCAAATAAATAAAGTATCTCCTCTCGATCCAGATAGAGGAATCATTTCATCAATTATCAACTGATACTAATGCGCATGCACACACAGTTGCGTGCACACCAGACCACATTTGTATGTGTTGTTGTAGGTATATAGGCGAATGTATCTCAAACAAATGACAACATTTGTGAGCCGGGGTGGCTTTTTCATTTGTATGGTCATATGGTCGATGAATTTGATGAATTTAGTAGATCAAAGTATAGTACGTAGTAGAACAATAGATGATAACAAAACACACAATGCATTTTTATCAACTGGTGTTTGATGACACGTGTCCTGTGATCTCATCTGAATCGCGAGGAAGTACTCTGTTTGTTTGAGTTTGCAATCTTGAAATGGGCGAAAAATCAAGCCCTGATTCATGAGAATTAGTTGCTTCGTTTGTACTTTCTAAGCTTGTAATTATAATTGGGTTCTTGCATGTCCCATGCTCGCGAGTAGTTGCTTCATTTGCATTTGGTGAGCTTGTAACTGCATTATATCGTGCTTCTAGTATGTGAGGAGTTGTTTGTTGCTTATGTATGAGCTAACGAGCTTGAAATAGGAGAATGATTGACTCTTGATCCACGCGAAGTAATTACTTTATTTGTATTTAACAAGCTTGTAACTCCACTAGAACGTGTTTGTAGTATGCGATGTGTGTGGGCTGACGAGCTTGAAATGGGAGAATAGTTGTGTTCTGATCCACCAATAGTTGCTTCATCAATATTCGACAAGCTTGTAACTCCATTATGGCGACTTGCCAATAATTTTCGAGGAGTTACCTCAAACTCATGTACCGCGGGTTGCCACATTTGTGATGAAGAAAATTTATGAGCAATAGGGGACTCAGAACGGTGTCCTAATTCACCAGACTTTGAAATGGTAAAATATTGATGTCCTGATTCAACATAAGCTACTTCTTTTGTATCTGGCAAGGTTTTAAAAGCTTTATGGCATGCCCCTAGTATGCGAGGAGTTTCTACATTTGCATGATCATCGAGTGATGACGACTTTGAAATAGTAAAATATTGACGTCTTGATTGATCATCAGAAGCTACTTCTTTTGTATCTGGCAAGTTTGTAACAACGTTATGGCATGCCCCTAATATGCGAGGAGTTTCTACATTTGCATGATCATGTGATAACAACTTTGAAATACTAAAGTATAGACGACCTGATTCATCAGAAGCTATTTCTTTTGTATTTGGCAAGTTTGTAACAACGTTATGGTGTGCCCCTAGTATGCAAGGTGTTTCTACATTTGCATGATCATCATGTGACGACGACTTTGAAATAGTAAAATATTGACGTCCTGATTGATCATCAGAAGTTACTTCTTTTATATCTAGCAAACTTGTAACAGCGTTATAGCGTGCTCCTAATATGCAAGGAGTCTCTGACACGAGAGAATATTGGCCTGCTGAACCACAAAAGTTTACTTTATTCATATTTAGCAAGCCTGTAACTACGTTATGGCGTACCCCTAGTTTGCAAGGAGTTGTTGCATTTCCATGGTTCCAAAAGAATGGAAATATCTTGAAAAGTGTTACTACATAAATTAGGATTATTTTGGCCATGGCTTAAAAAAAAAAACTTTGATGTATGTTTGAAAAACGACCAAATCTTGATATGTCAATGCCTTAATAAAAGTGTGATATATATAAGGAAATAATATCTTGGTAATAATCTCCATGTTGTTTAATTAATTAATGATTATCACTAATCATTTATGCAAATATACATTGTATATACATAGAGTATATCTTTTTTCTTGTTATTTTTGGAATATTTTAAGCACTTGGTATACATGTTAGGTTTAGTTTATCGTTTTCATGCAAACTTTTTGTTCTTTTTTATATGCTGCAGTTTCAATGTTAAATATTTGATCATTTCAATAATTTAAGTTCTCTAATTAAAACTTCCAATAACAACAACGACGACGATATAGCTAGTGTGATCCCACAAGATGTCATGGGGCGGGAGAGTAGAGCGTACATAGATCTGATCATACCTTAATTTTGTGAGGTAGAAAAGTTATGACAAAATGTGTAGACGTTGGATAATTGCCTAAATATCATCATCAATAAAAGGGTCATATATATTAAGTAACTAGCACAATACCAAAAACAAATCTTTGTATTGCAACAATTAGTTAACGATAATAACTTAATTGATGCCTCCTAATTTATATATTATCTTTTAGCACTCTTTAAAATGTCCCTAAAGCATATAGTGATATTGGATCCAATGACAATTAACTGATGTCGGTAAAATCTTTATCACACTTTGTTAAAGGACATATTTCTTGCCGCTAAATGTTTTTTTTGGTTGTAGTGTAGCCTGTAGTTGAAGGGTTGTTCCGTTATTGTTAGGATGTGATTTGTTTTTTTATTAAATTTGACATAACTTGTAGCATGTCCTTTCTCCGTTTCAATTTATTTCGAGAAAAAGATAATATCTATACTTTGGCAAAATTTGCAGTTATGCATTCTGAACTTTGTGGAGTCTTATGACCCCCTAGACTATTTTTTACCATATTTAACTGTCATATATTTGACACTTGAACCACTGCGTGTGTGTCACATTGAGCGCGTAAGAAAAAAATGTTTGATAAGGGACAAATATATGAAAGTTAAATACGGTAAAAAAATAGTCTAGGGGGGTCATAGGGCCCCCTCAAAGTCCAGGGTACGTAACTGCAAATTTCTCCTAAGTACAAATATTTTTCGCACATTTTTCCCATTTATTTCTCTTAGTACTTTTCCTTACCTTTATAAAAAAAAAAATCTCTTTATTTGTTAGCAACTTTTAAATTTAAGCTTTTCAAAAAACATATTTTAGATCACATGATTTAAAAAAAAAATCTTTATTTAAGCCTCATTTGTTTGCACTTAATGGAGGTCTGAATCTGAATAGTTCAGGCTTCATACCATTAAGTGCATTTATTTTTTATTAAGGTTTTAACTCTTAATAGGTCTGAATAGGTCTTAATCATTCAGATCTAGCCCTATTTGTTTGCACTTAATGGAAGTCTAAATCTGAATTGATCAGACTTCAACCCATTAAGTGCATTTTTTTTTTTTAAAAGAACCTCTTAATGTATCTGAAAACATCTGAATGGATCAGATATGAAAAGAAGTTTGAATAACATTCAAACTCTTTTTAAAACATATTCCCCAACTTTCTCACTTCATTATTTCCTCTCTCTTTTCACGTTATTTCTCCCTCTCTTCATGTTTCTCTCTCTCCCTCTCTTCCTCTTCAATTGCTTTCCTTCTCTTTTAGGTATAATTCACCAAAAAATTTTACAAATATTTTAGTTATCAATTTGTGTATTTATTTGCTAAACTCTAAATTTCTGCTTGCAATTTTTTATTTTGATTATAAAATTTGTAGTTCTTTGGATAATAGAATCTTATGTGTGCCTGTTCATAACGTAACATTGAACTTACTAATGATATTTTCACTCATATTTCATGGTTAACAAATAAACATGTGTCCATTCTTGTATTAATTAGTTATTCAAATACTTTAATATTTACGCATCTAAGTCAAAATTATATCTGATTAATTATTTTAGTTTGTTGGATCAGTTTAATTGACAGATTACTTTATGTTGAATTTAATTTTTTATAATTACATCATATCACAATAATTTTTAATCGCTATATCTTTTTAATAATTTAAATAATTCAATAATTATATTTAACATAATATATTTATCTTTAAATATTTTAATTATCACTCAACTAATAATTTTATGGTTTAAGTTTATACTTTATGTAATATTTTTTTTCATATAATATAATATTTTATTACTTTTTAAATTTGAATTGCATATTTATTACAAATAAATAAATTACGTACATTCAGATGTTAAAAAACGAACAGTCTTAATCATTCAATATTCAGATCTAGATACAACATTTTAATCATTCAGATATCCATTCAGATTCAGACGTCTTAATCTTAAAAAAACAAACGCACCCCAAGTCTTAATAGGTCTAAAGGGATATGCTGGTGTTGGATAATATTCACCACTCTATTCATAATCAGCAGTCACCACCATTAACCATCTCTGCCACCGTCACCATTGTCAACCACCACTCACCACCTCCACCATCACAATCACCATCGACAGAAAATATCGCTACCACACCTACTACCTCTTTTATTCTAATTATATTCACCGCCACCACTGCCGTCAACAACACCACAATCAGTAACCACTACTGGTCAATCCCTACTACCAACCAACTCATCTATCACCACCACTAACTACCACTAATACATCACAACCTCTACACATTCCTTGGCTACCACCACCATTGTCACTAATAACGCCACCTCTACCACCACTTCAACTAATACCATCGCTACAATTTATCTCTACTAACAACCATATCCACCATCACAACAAATAACATTTCCAACTAGCACCAACACACCGTCAATCATCATGCATTCATATTTTAGCCAACACAATCAACACCTTAAACTACTAACATCAAGCAATGTCACATCACAACAACCACCACCACCATTAATCGCCACCATCATAACCGTCACTACAATACCAACCATTACAATTATCACCACCAACATTATTAATCACAAACATCAATCATTGTTACTGCAACCACCATTATAAGTCATCTCCACTATCACTAACAAACATAAATATTTTTTCTCAATCAAATACTAATAATTTTGTCATATTAAATTACATATTTTTTTAATATATATTTGAATTGTATTTTTTATTTTATTATTATACAAATATTTTTTTTTACACATTCAGATGTTGAAAAACAAACAATCTTAAAAATTCAGTTTTCAGATCTAGAGACAACATCTTAATCATTCAGATTCAGACGTCTGAATCTTAAAAAAAAAAAACAAATGGAACCTTAGTAAACACAACAAACAAATTAAAACGAAGAGGGCTGTCATTCTTTTTTCCGTTTTGTTTTTAAACTAGGTTCAACATTCTACGCACCAAATACGATAGCTATTTAGAATCACGCATAACTTATTTATGTAGTTCCTCTGTCATAATTTATGTGATACACTCTTTTATTAGTTTATTTCAAAAAAGGACATATTTTTATATTTTATGATTATTTAACTTTAAACTGTCAATTTTATCCTTAATAAGATGATTGATAATCACATATAGAATATCTATAATTTATTTTAAAACACAAATTTCAAAAGTTTTTTCTTATTTATTAAACTTTGTGCACAATCAAACATCTTATTAATTGGGATGAAGGGATATAAGTTACGAGGAAATTTATCCTGCACAACTAATACCTACTTCTTCATTAATATATGCATAACTATAACCACTGACCTTACGACCCTTTAGGCACAACAACAACATATCTAGTGAAATTTCATAAGTAAGATCTAAAAAAAAGTGAAGTATACACAAATCTTACTAGAGAGTTGTAGACGTAGAAATGTTGTTTCTGAAAGACCCTCAGCTCCGACCCTTTAGGTCTCACAAGTTGTTTCTGAAAGATCCTCGTCTCCGACCCCTTATGTAACCAATCACATATTGAGTAGGAATAAGGAATATAGATAGGTTGTTTATGAAAGACCCTCGGCTCCGACCCCTTAGGTACCAAATCACATATTAAGTAAGAATAAGGAATAGACAAGTTGTTTCTGAAAGACCCCCGACTCCAACCCCTTAGGTATCAAATCACATATTAAGTAAGAATAGCGGATAAACAGGTTGTTTCTGAAAGACCCTCGTCTCCAACCTCTTAGGTACCGAATCACATATTAAGTAAGAATAAGGGATAGGCAAGTTGTTTCAATAAGGGATATACAGGTTATTTCTGAAAGACTCTCGGATCCGACCCCTTAGGTACCAAATCACATAGTAAGTAAGAATAACGGATAGACAGGTTGTTTCTGAAAGACCTCCGGCTTCGACCCTTAGGTATCAAATCACATATTAAGTAAGAATAAGGGGTCAAAAGGCAAATATGTTAATACTTGAACCCTAGTTATTAACGTCTTACAATCCTTAATATTCATAATTTTGCCCCCCAAAATACTCTCTATTTTCAGAATTCTTGCAGGTATGTATGTTCATGGCTAATTAATTTCTTATACTTTAACATTTTCTCTTCGTTTTAATTTATTTGTCTTGTTTTCGTTTAAAATAGAATGTCTTTTCTTATTTTACTCGTTAATTTTAACCTTTTCACGTAAACATATTTTGAACCACAAGAATAATACTGTTTTGTTACTTTAACATTAACAAAATTGAATCTTGTTTGGTAAAATTTGTAGTAAAAGGTGAATAAATTGATATTACTTTAAGTGTTTCTTGTTAGGTATTTTTTTTTTTGGCTCATATTTTCACAAGCTTAGTTATGACTTATGGTTGAATTTATCATATATTACTGTTGAATTTTAGCTAAATTTTGTAGTAAAAGGTGATACTTTGGGATTTTTTTTGGGGCAAACAACATAAATCCCGACAGCTTGGAGTTTAATTATAGAAAATCCCGACATTTTGTATAATTATTGAAAATCTCGATTTTGAGTCTTTCCATATACATAATTAGCTCTCGATACATCCATTCGAGATACATAATTAGCTCCCGATATATTTTTCTCGATTTTGGGTCTGTCGAGATACATAATTAGCTCCATATACATCCAATGAAGATACATAATTAGTTGGGATTTTTGTAATTATTTTGTAGGGGTGGGGATTTGTGTAGATATGATAAGTTAAGGTGTATGTTTATGTTATTTTTTCTATTTTTTTCTTAAGCTTAGTGATGGTTTCTGATATCAAGATTGTTGAACTTAAGCTAAATTTTGTTTTAGAAGGTGAAACTCTCTGGGGTTAGTACTTTGGTGATTTTTTCACAAGCTTACTTACATTTCACATAACAAGATTGTTGAATTTTAGCTAAATTTTGTAGTAAAAAGTGAAACTTTGTGGGGTTAATCATTTTCTCACAAGCTTAGTTATGGTTTTTAATATTAGAAGGTGAAACTTTGTGGGGTTAGTATTTTTGTCATTTTTTCACAAGCTTAGTTACATTTCACATATCAAGATTGTTGAATGTTAGCTAAATTTTTTAGTAAAAAGTGAAACTTTGTGGGGTTAATGATTTTTTTCTCAAGCTTAATTATCGCTTTGATATTAGATTGTTGAATTTTAGCTAAATTTTGTAGTAAAAAGTGAAACTTTGTGGGGTTAATCATTTTTTCACAAGCTTAGTTGTGGTTTTTGATATTAGATTGTTGAATTTTAGCCAAATTTTGTAGTAAAAAGTGAAACTTTGTGGGGTTAATCATTATTTTCACAAGCTTTAGTTGTGGTTTTTGATATTAGATTGTTGAATTTTAGCCAAAGTTTGTTGTAAAAAGTGAAACTTTGTGGGGTTAATCATTTTCTTCACAAGCTTAATTATGTTTTTCGATATCAGAGTGTTGAATTTTTGCTAAATTTTGTTGTAGATGGTGAAACTTTGTTGGGGTTAGTATTTTTGTCATTTTTTCACAAATTTAGTTGTGATTTAGGATATCAAGATTGTTGAATTTTAGCTAAACTTTGTAGTAGCAGGCTATGTTGCTTGGACTCTTCAAAATTGTCAATGGGTGCGTGTCGGATTCGCCAAAACTAGTGTATTTTTGAATAATCTGACACGGGTGCGGCATCAAAATTGAAGAGTCCTCACAACTTAGGTACCATGTGACACTTTGTGAGGTTAGTTGTTTTTGGCAAACTTAGTTATGGTTTTTGATATTAGATTGTTGAATTTCAGCAAAATTTGTAGTAAAAGGTGAAACTTTGTGGCTTTGTTTTTTTCGGCCCTTATTTTTTCACAATCTTAGTTATGGTTCCGGATATCAGATATTACTGTTGAATTTTAGGTAATTTTGTAGTAAAAGGGGAACAAGTTAATGTTACTTAAGTGTTTCCTATGGGGTTTTCCGCATTTTTTGACAAGCTTAGTTATGGTTCTGGATATTAGATTGTTGAATTTTAGCTAAATTTTGTAGTAAAAGGTGAAACTTTGTGAGGTTAGTTTTTTTGTTCTTCTTTCACAAGCATAGTTGTAGTTTCGGATATCAGATATTACTAATGAAATTTAGATAGAATTTGTAGTAAAAGGTGAACAGATCGATGTTACTTAAGTTCCCGTTTGACCATAGATTTTGAAGTTGAAATTTGAAAATTTGAATTCTTGAACTTGTGATTTTTGGAACTTGAAGTTGTACTTTGACATGCATTTCTCCTAAAAATGTTTCTTTGTGGGGTTAGTTTTTTCTCATCTTTTCACTAGCTTAATATGGTTATAGCATGTCAGCTATTACTATTGAACTTTTAGCTAGAACTTGTAATAAAGGTGAACAAGTTGATGTTAATTAACTGTTTCTTTGCTCCCCCCCCCC